>NW_024042776.1:0-120938 GCF_014851395.1 Micropterus salmoides | reverse complement strand
AGTATTAATACACACCATGTGTACTCAGCATTACTGAGAACAAGTATTAATACACACCATCTGTACTCAGCGTTACTGATTAGTATTAATACAAACCATCTGTACTCAGCGTTACTGTGGAAAAGTATTAATACACACCATGTGTACTCGCATTACTGAGAAGTATTAATACACACCATCTGTACTCAGCGTTACTGAGAACAGTATTAATACAAACCATCTGTACTCAGCGTTACTGAGAACAAGTATTAATACACACCATGTGTACTCAGCATTACTGAGAAGTATTAATACACACCATCTGTACTCAGCGTTACTGAGAACAAGTATTAATACAAACCATCTGTACTCAGCGTTACTGAGAACAAGTATTAATACACACCATGTGTACTCAGCATTACTGAGAACAAGTATTAATACACACATGTGTACTCAGCGTTACTGATAGTATTAATACAAACCATCTGTACTCAGCGTAACTGTGGAAAAGTATTAAACACACCATGTGTACTCAGCGTTAATGAGTAGTATTAATACGTACCATGTGTACTCAGCGTTACTGAGTAGTATTAATACAAACCATCTGTACTCAGCGTTACTGAGAACAAGTATTAATACACACCATGTGTACTCAGCGTTACTGAGAACAAGTATTAATACACACCATGTGTACTCGCGTTATGATTCGTAATACAAACCATCTGTACTCAGCGTTACTGAGAACAAGTATTAATACACACCATGTACTCAGTGTTACTGAGTAGTATTAATACACACCATCTGTACTCAGCGTTACTGTGGAAAAGTATTAATACACACCATCTGTACTCAGCGTTACTGAGAACAAGTATTAATACAAACCATCTGTACTCAGCGTACTGAGAACAAGTATTAATACACACCATGTGTACTCAGCATTACTGAGAACAAGTATTAATACACACCATGTGTACTCAGTGTTACTGAGTAGTATTAATACACACCATCTGTACTCAGCGTTACTGTGGAAAAGTATTAATACACACCATGTGTACTCAGCGTTAATGAGTAGTATTAATACGTACCATGTGTACTCAGCGTTAATGAGTAGTATTAATACACACCATCTGTACTCAGCGTTACTGAGTAGTATTAATACACACCATCTTTACTCAGCGTTACTGAGAACAAGTATTAATACGTACCATGTGTACTCAGCGTTACTGAGTAGTATTAATACACACCATCTGTACTCAGCGTTACTGAGTAGTATTAATACACACCATGTGTACTCAGCGTTACTGAGTAGTATTGCTACACACCATCGATACTCAGCGTTACTGAGGAAAAGTATTAATACACACCATCTGTAATCAGCGTTACTGAGTAGTATTAATACACACCATCTGTACTCAGCGTTACTGAGTAGTATTAATACACACCATCTGTACTCAGCGTTACTGAGGACAAGTATTAATACACACCATCTGTACTCAGCGTTACTGAGTAGTATTAATACACACCATCTGTACTCAGCATTACTGAGAAGTATTAATACACACCATCTATACTCAGCGTTACTGAGAACAAGTATTAATACACACCATCTGTTCTCAGCGTTACTGAGTAGTATTAATACACACCATCTGTACTCAGCGTTACTGAGAACAAGTATTAATACACACCATCTGTACTCAGCGTTACTGAGGAAAAGTATTAATACACACCATCTGTACTCAGCGTTACTGAGTAGTATTAATACACACCATCTGTACTCAGCGTTACTGAGGAAAAGTATTAATACACACCATCTGTACTCAGCGTTACTGAGTAGTATTAATACACACCATCTGTACTCAGCGTTACTGAGTAGTATTAATACACACCATCTGTACTCAGCGTTACTGAGTAGTATTAATACACACCATCTGTACTCAGCGTTACTGAGTAGTATTAATACACACCATCTGTACTCAGCGTTACTGAGAAGTATTAATACACACCATCTGTACTCAGCGTTACTGAGAACAAGTATTAATACACACCATCTGTACTCAGCGTTACTGAGTAGAATTAATACACACCATGTGCACTCAGCGTTACTGAGAAGTATTAATACACACCATCTGTACTCAGCATTACTGAGTAGTATTAATATACACCATCTGTACTCAGCGTTACTGAGGACAAGTATTAATACACACCATCTGTACTCAGCGTTACTGAGGACAAGTATTATTACACACCATGTGTACTCAGCATTACTGAGAACAAGTATTAATACACACCATCTGTACTCAGCGTTACTGATTAGTATTAATACAAACCATCTGTACTCAGCGTTACTGTGGAAAAGTATTAATACACACCATGTGTACTCAGCGTTACTGAGTAGTATTAATACACACCATCTGTACTCAGCGTTACTGAGAACAAGTATTAATACACACCATCTGTACTCAGCATTACTGAGAACAAGTATTAATACACACCATCTGTTCTCAGCGTTACTGAGTAGTATTAATACACACCATCTGTACTCAGCGTTACTGAGAACAAGTATTAATACACACCATCTGTACTCAGCGTTACTGAGAAGTATTAATACACACCATGTGTACTCAGCATTACTGAGAACAAGTATTAATACACACCATGTGTACTCAGCGTTACTGATTAGTATTAATACAAACCATCTGTACTCAGCGTAACTGTGGAAAAGTATTAATACACACCATGTGTACTCAGCGTTAATGAGTAGTATTAATATGTACCATGTGTACTCAGCGTTACTGAGTAGTATTAATACACACCATCTGTACTCAGCGTTACTGAGAACAAGTATTAATACACACCATCTGTACTCAGCGTTACTGAGAACAAGTATTAATACACACCATCTGTACTCAGCGTTACTGATTAGTATTAATACAAACCATCTGTACTCAGCGTTACTGAGAACAAGTATTAATACACACCATGTGTACTCAGCGTTACTGAGTAGTATTAATACACACCATCTGTACTCAGCGTTACTGTGGAAAAGTATTAATACACACCATCTGTACTCAGCGTTACTGAGAACAAGTATTAATACACACCATCTGTACTCAGCGTTACTGTGGAAAAGTATTAATACACACCATGTGTACTCAGCGTTAATGAGTAGTATTAATACGTACCATGTGTACTCAGCGTTAATGAGTAGTATTAATACACACCATCTGTACTCAGCATTACTGAGAAGTATTAATACACACCATCTTTACTCAGCGTTACTGAGAACAAGTATTAATACGTACCATGTGTACTCAGCGTTACTGAGTAGTATTAATACACACGATCTGTATCCAGCGTTACTGAGTAGTATTAATACATACCATGTGTACTCAGCGTTACTGAGGAAAAGTATTAATACACACCATCTGTACTCAGCATTACTGAGTAGTATTAATACACACCATCTGTACTCAGCGTTACAGAGTAGTATTAATACATACCTTATGTACTCAGCCTTACTGAGTAGTATTAATACACACCATCTGTACTCAGCATTACTGAGTAGTATTAATACACACCATCTGTACTCAGCGTTACTGAGTAGTATTAATACATACCATGTGTACTCAGCGTTACTGAGTAGTATTAATACACACCATCTGTACTCAGCGTTACTGAGTAGTATTAATACGTACCATGTGTACTCAGCGTTACTGAGGAAAAGTATTAATACACACCATCTGTATTCAGCGTTACTGAGTAGTATTAATACACACCATCTGTACTCAGCGTTACTGAGGACAAGTATTAATACACACCATCTGTACTCAGCGTTACTGAGTAGTATTAATACACACCATCTGTACTCAGCGTTACTGAGTAGTATTAATACACACCATGTGTACTCAGCGTTACTGAGTAGTATTAATACACACCATCTGTACTCAGCGTTACTGAGGAAAAGTATTAATACACACCATCTGTACTCAGCGTTACTGAGTAGTATTAATACACACCATCTGTACTCAGCGTTACTGAGGAAAAGTATTAATACACACCATCTGTACTCAGCGTTACTGAGAACAAGTATTAATACACACCATCTGTACTCAGCGTTACTGAGGAAAAGTATTAATACACACCATCTGTACTCAGCGTTACTGAGTAGTATTAATACGTACCATGTGTACTCAGCGTTACTGAGTAGTATTAATACACACCATCTGTACTCAGCATTACTGAGAAGTATTAATACACACCATCTGTACTCAGCATTACTGAGAACAAGTATTAATACACACCATCTGTACTCAGCGTTACTGAGTAGTATTAATACACACGATCTGTATCCAGCGTTACTGAGTAGTATTAATACATACCATGTGTACTCAGCATTACTGAGTAGTATTAATACACACCATCTGTACTCAGCATTACTGAGTAGTATTAATACGCACCAGCTGTACTCAGCGTTACAGAGTAGTATTAATACATACCTTATGTACTCAGCCTTACTGAGTAGTATTAATACACACCATCTGTACTCAGCGTTAATGAGTAGTATTAACGTACCATGTGTACTCAGCGTTACTGAGGAAAAGTATTAATACACACCATCTGTACTCAGCGTTACTGAGTAGTATTAATACACACCATCTGTACTCAGCGTTACTGAGGACAAGTATTAATACACACCATCTGTACTCAGCGTTACTGAGTAGTATTAATACACACCATCTGTACTTAGCGTTACTGAGTAGTTAATACACACCATGTGTACTCAGCGTTACTGAGTAGTATTAATACACACCATGTGTACTCAGCGTTACTGAGTAGTATTAATACACACCATCTGTACTCAGCGTTCCTGAGTAGTATTAATACACACCATCTATTCTCAGCGTTACTGAGTAGTATTAATACACACCATGTGTACTCAGCGTTACTGAGTAGTATTAATACACACCATCTGTATTCAGCGTTACTGAGTAGTATTAATACACACCATCTGTATTCAGCGTTACTGAGTAGTATTAATACACACCATGTGTACTCAGCGTTACTGAGTAGTATTAATACACACCATCTGTACTCAGCGTTACTGAGTAGTATTAATACACACCATGTGTACTCAGCGTTACTGAGTAGTATTAATACACACCATCTGTATTCAGCGTTACTGAGTAGTATTAATACACACCATCTGTACTCAGCGTTACTGAGTAGTATTAATACACACCATCTGTATTCAGCGTTACTGAGTAGTATTAATACACACCATCTGTATTCAGCGTTACTGAGTAGTATTAATACACACCATGTGTACTCAGCGTTACTGAGTAGTATTAATACACACCATCTGTACTCAGCGTTACTGAGAACAAGTATTAATACACACCATGTGTACTCAGCGTTACTGAGAACAAGTATTAATACACACCATGTGTACTCAGCGTTACTGAGTAGTATTAATACACACCATGTGTACTCAGCGTTACTGAGAACAAGTAATACACACCATGTGTACTCAGCGTTACTGATTAGTATTAATACACACCATGTGTACTCAGCGTTACTGATTAGTATTAATACAAACCATCTGTACTCAGCGTTACTGAGAACAAGTATTAATACACACCATGTGTACTCAGTGTTACTGAGTAGTATTAATACACACCATCTGTACTCAGCGTTACTGAGGAAAAGTATTAATACACACCATCTGTACTCAGCGTTACTGAGTAGTATTAATACACACCATCTGTACTCAGCGTTACTGTGGAAAAGTATTAATACACACCATCTGTACTCAGCGTTACTGACAACAAGTATTAATACACACCATCTGTACTCAGCGTTACTGTGGAAAAGTATTAATACACACCATGTGTACTCAGCGTTAATGAGTAGTATTAATACGTACCATGTGTACTCAGCGTTACTGAGTAGTATTAATACACACCATCTGTACTCAGCATTACTGAGAAGTATTAATACACACCATCTTTACTCAGCGTTACTGAGAACAAGTATTAATACGTACCATGTGTACTCAGCGTTACTGAGTAGTATTAATACACACGATCTGTATCCAGCGTTACTGAGTAGTTAATACATACCATGTGTACTCAGCATTACTGAGTAGTATTAATACACACCATCTGTACTCAGCATTACTGAGTAGTATTAATACGCACCAGCTGCACTCAGCGTTACAGAGTAGTATTAATACATACCTTATGTACTCAGCCTTACTGAGTAGTATTAATACACACCATCTGTACTCAGCGTTACTGAGTAGTATTAATACGTACCATGTGTACTCAGCGTTACTGAGGAAAAGTATTAATACACACCATCTGTATTCAGCGTTACTGAGTAGTATTAATACACACCATCTGTACTCAGCGTTACTGAGGACAAGTATTAATACACACCATCTGTACTCAGCGTTACTGAGTAGTATTATACACCATCTGTACTCAGCGTTACTGAGTAGTATTAATACACACCATGTGTACTCAGCGTTACTGAGTAGTATTAATACACCATGTGTACTCAGCGTTACTGAGTAGTATTAATACACACCATCTGTACTCAGCGTTACTGAGTAGTATTAATACACACCATCTATACTCAGCGTTACTGAGTAGTATTAATACACACCATGTGTACTCAGCGTTACTGAGTAGTATTAATACACACCATCTGTATTCAGCGTTACTGAGTAGTATTAATACACACCATCTGTATTCAGCGTTACTGAGTAGTATTAATACACACCATGTGTACTCAGCGTTACTGAGTAGTATTAATACACACCATCTGTACTCAGCGTTACTGAGTAGTATTAATAACACCATGTGTACTCAGCGTTACTGAGAGTATTAATACACACCATCTGTATTCAGCGTTACTGAGTAGTATTAATACACACCATCTGTACTCAGCGTTACTGAGTAGTATTAATACACACCATGTGTACTCAGCGTTACTGAGTAGTATTAATACACACCATCTGAATTCAGCGTTACTGAGTAGTATTAATACACACCATGTGTACTCAGCGTTACTGAGTAGTATTAATACACACCATCTGTATTCAGCGTTACTGAGTAGTATTAATACACACCATGTGTACTCAGCGTTACTGAGTAGTATTAATACACACCATCTGTACTCAGCGTTACTGAGTAGTATTAATACACACCATGTGTACTCAGCGTTACTGAGTAGTATTAATACACACCATGTGTACTCAGCGTTACTGAGTAGTATTAATACACACCATCTGTACTCAGCGTTACTGAGTAGTATTAATACACACCATCTGTACTCAGCGTTACTGAGTAGTATTAATACACACCATGTGTACTCAGCGTTACTGAGTAGTATTAATACGTACCATGTGTACTCAGCGTTACTGAGGAAAAGTATTAATACACACCATCTGAATTCAGCGTTACTGAGTAGTATTAATACACACCATGTGTACTCAGCGTTACTGAGTAGTATTAATACACACCATCTGTACTCAGCGTTACTGAGTAGTATTAATACACACCATGTGTACTCAGCGTTACTGAGTAGTATTAATACACACCATCTGTACTCAGCGTTACTGAGTAGTATTAATACACACCATGTACTCAGCGTTACTGAGGAAAAGTATTAATACACACCATCTGTACTCAGCATTACTGAGTAGTATTAATACACACCATGTGTACTCAGCGTTACTGATTAGTATTAATACACACCATCTGTACTCAGCGTTACTGAGAACAAGTATTAATACACACCATGTGTACTCAGTGTTACTGAGTAGTATTAATACACACCATCTGTACTCAGCGTTACTGAGGAAAAGTATTAATACACACCATCTGTACTCAGCGTTACTGAGTACAAGTATTAATACACACCATCTGTACTCAGCGTTACTGAGGAAAAGTATTAATACACACCATGTGTACTCAGCGTTACTGAGTAGTATTAATACGTACCATGTGTACTCAGCGTTAATGAGTAGTATTAATACACACCATCTGTACTCAGCATTACTGAGAAGTATTAATACACACCATCTTTACTCAGCGTTACTGAGAACAAGTATTAATACGTACCATGTGTACTCAGCGTTACTGAGTAGTATTAATACACACCATCTGTATCAGCGTTACTGAGTAGTATTAATACACACCATGTGTACTCAGCGTTACTGAGGAAAAGTATTAATACACACCATCTGTACTCAGCATTACTGAGTAGTATTAATACACACCATCTGTACTCAGCATTACTGAGTAGTATTAATACGCACCAGCTGTACTCAGCGTTACAGAGTAGTATTAATACATACCTTATGTACTCAGCCTTACTGAGTAGTATTAATACACACCATCTGTACTCAGCGTTAATGAGTAGTATTAATACGTACCATGTGTACTCAGCGTTACTGAGGAAAAGTATTAATACACACCATCTGTATTCAGCGTTACTGAGTAGTATTAATACACACCATGTGTACTCAGCGTTACTGAGTAGTATTAATACACACCATCTGTACTCAGCGTTACTGAGTAGTATTAATACACACCATCTGTACTTAGCGTTACTGAGTATTAATACACACCATGTGTACTCAGTGTTACTGAGTAGTATTAATACCACCATGTGTACTCAGCGTTACTGAGTAGTATTAATACACACCATCTGTACTCAGCGTTACTGAGTAGTATTAATACACACCATGTGTACTCAGCGTTACTGAGTAGTATTAATACACACCATCTATACTCAGCGTTACTGAGTAGTATTAATACACACCATGTGTACTCAGCGTTACTGAGTAGTATTAATACACACCATCTGTATTCAGCGTTACTGAGTAGTATTAATACACACCATCTGTACTCAGCGTTACTGAGTAGATTAATACACACCATCTGTATTCAGCGTTACTGAGTAGTATTAATACACACCATCTGTACTCAGCGTTACTGATTAGTATTAATACGTACCATGTGTACTCAGCGTTACTGAGTAGTATTAATACACACCATCTGTACTCAGCGTTACTGAGTAGTATTAATACACCATGTGTACTCAGCGTTACTGAGTAGTATTAATACACACCATCTGTATTCAGCGTACTGAGTAATATTAATACACACCATCTGTACTCAGCGTTACTGAGTAGTATTAATACACACCATGTGACTCAGCGTTACTGAGTAGTATTAATACACACCATCTGTATTCAGCGTTACTGAGTAGTATTAATACAACCATGTGTACTCAGCGTTACTGAGTAGTATTAATACACACCATCTGTATTCAGCGTTACTGAGTAGTATTAATACACACCATGTGTACTCAGCCTTACTGAGTAGTATTAATACACACCATCTGTACTCAGTGTAATGAGTAGTATTAATACACACCATGTGTACTCAGTGTTAATGAGTAGTATTAATACACACCATGTGTACTCAGCCTTACTGAGTAGTAGTATACACACCATCTGTACTCAGCGTTACTGAGTAGTATTAATACACACCATCTGTATTCAGCGTTACTGAGTAGTATTAATACACACCATGTGTACTCAGCCTTACTGAGTAGTATTAATACGTACCATGTGTACTCAGCGTTACTGAGGAAAAGTATTAATACACACCATCTGTATTCAGCGTTACTGAGTAGTATTAATACACACCATGTGCACTCAGCGTTACTGAGTAGTATTAATACACCATCTGTATTCAGCGTTACTGAGTAGTATTAATACACACCATGTGTACTCAGCGTTACTGAGTAGTATTAATACACACCATGTGTACTCAGCGTAACTGAGTAGTATTAATACACACCATCTGTATTCAGCGTTACTGAGTAGTATTAATACACACCATCTGTATTCAGCGTTACTGAGTAGTATTAATACACACCATGTGTACTCAGCCTTACTGAGTAGTATTAATACACACCATCTGTACTCAGTGTTAATGAGTAGTATTAATACACACCATGTGTACTCAGTGTTAATGTAGTATTAATACACACCATCTGTACTCAGCGTTACTGAGTAGTATTAATACACACCATCTGTACTCAGCGTTACTGAGTAGTATTAATACACACCATCTGTATTCAGCGTTACTGAGTAGTATTAATACACACCATGTGTACTCAGCGTTACTGAGTAGTATTAATACACACCATCTGTACTCAGCGTTACTGAGGAAAAGTATTAATACACACCATCTGTATTCAGCGTTACTGAGTAGTATTAATACATACCATGTGCACTCAGCGTTACTGAGTAGTATTAATACACACCATCTGTATTCAGCGTTACTGAGTAGTATTAATACACACCATGTGTACTCAGCGTTACTGAGTAGTATTAATACACACCATGTGTACTCAGCGTTACTGAGTAGTATTAATACACACCATCTGTATTCAGCGTTACTGAGTAGTATTAATACACACCATCTGTACTCAGCGTTACTGAGGAAAAGTATTAATACACACCATCTGTACTCAGCGTTACTGAGTAGTATTAATACACACCATGTGTATTCAGCGTTACTGAGTAGTATTAATACACACCATCTGTACTCAGCGTTACTGAGTAGTATTAATACACACCATCTGTACTCAGCGTTACTGAGGAAAAGTATTAATACACACCATCTGTACTCAGCGTTACTGAGTAGTATTAATACGTACCATGTGTACTCAGCGTTACTGAGGAAAAGTATTAATACACACCATCTGAATTCAGCGTTACTGAGTAGTATTAATACACACCATGTGTACTCAGCGTTACTGAGTAGTATTAATACACACCATCTGTACTCAGCGTTACTGAGTAGTATTAATACACACCATGTGTACTCAGCGTTACTGAGTAGTATTAATACACACCATCTGTACTCAGCGTTACTGAGTAGTATTAATACACACCATGTGTACTCAGCGTTACTGAGGAAAAGTATTAATACACACCATCTGTACTCAGCGTTACTGAGTAGTATTAATACACACCATGTGTACTCAGCGTTACTGAGTAGTATTAATACACACCATCTGTACTCAGCGTTACTGAGAACAAGTATTAATACACCATGTGTACTCAGTGTTACTGAGTAGTATTAATACACACCATCTGTACTCAGCGTTACTGTGGAAAAGTATTAATACACACCATCTGTACTCAGCGTTACTGAGAACAAGTATTAATACACACCATCTGTACTCAGCGTTACTGAGGAAAAGTATTAATACACACCATCTGTACTCAGCGTTACTGAGTAGTATTAATACGTACCATGTGTACTCAGCGTTACTGAGTAGTATTAATACACACCATCTGTACTCAGCGTTACTGAGAAGTATTAATACACACCATCTGTACTCAGCGTTACTGAGAAGTATTAATACGTACCATGTGTACTCAGCGTTACTGAGTAGTATTAATACACACCATCTGAATTCAGCGTTACTGAGTAGTATTAATACACACCATGTGTACTCAGCGTTACTGAGGAAAAGTATTAATACACACCATCTGTACTCAGCATTACTGAGTAGTATTAATACACACCATCTGTACTCAGCATTACTGAGTAGTATTAATACGCACCAGCTGTACTCAGCGTTACAGAGTAGTATTAATACATACCTTATGTACTCAGCCTTACTGAGTAGTATTAATACACACCATCTGTACTCAGCGTTACTGAGTAGTATTAATACGTACCATGTGTACTCAGCGTTACTGAGGAAAAGTATTAATACACACCATCTGTATTCAGCGTTACTGAGTAGTATTAATACACACCATCTGTACTCAGCGTTACTGAGGAAAAGTATTAATACACACCATCTGTACTCAGCGTTACTGAGTAGTATTAATACACACCATCTGTACTCAGCGTTACTGAGTAGTATTAATACACACCATGTGTACTCAGTGTTACTGAGTAGTATTAATACACACCATGTGTACTCAGCGTTACTGAGTAGTATTAATACACACCATCTGTACTCAGCGTTACTGAGTAGTATTAATACACACCATGTGTACTCAGCGTTACTGAGTAGTATTAATACACACCATCTATACTCAGCGTTACTGAGTAGTATTAATACACACCATGTGTACTCAGCGTTACTGAGTAGTATTAATACACACCATCTGTATTCAGCGTTACTGAGTAGTATTAATACACACCATCTGTACTCAGCGTTACTGAGTAGTATTAATACACACCATCTGTATTCAGCGTTACTGAGTAGTATTAATACACACCATCTGTATTCAGCGTTACTGAGTAGTATTAATACACACCATGTGTACTCAGCGTTACTGAGTAGTATTAATACACACCATCTGTACTCAGCGTTACTGAGTAGTATTAATACACACCATGTGTACTCAGCGTTACTGAGTAGTATTAATACACACCATCTGTATTCAGCGTTACTGAGTAGTATTAATACACACCATCTGTACTCAGCGTTACTGAGTAGTAATACACACCATGTGTACTCAGCGTTACTGAGTAGTATTAATACACACCATCTGTATTCAGCGTTACTGAGTAGTATTAATACACACCATGTGTACTCAGCGTTACTGAGTAGTATTAATACACACCATCTGTATTCAGCGTTACTGAGTAGTATTAATACACACATGTGTACTCAGCCTTACTGAGTAGTATTAATACACACCATCTGTACTCAGTGTTAAGAGTAGTATTAATACACACCATGTGTACTCAGTGTTAATGAGTAGTATTAATACACACCATGTGTACTCAGCCTTACTGAGTAGTATTAATACACACCATCTGTACTCAGCGTTACTGAGTAGTATTAATACACACCATCTGTATTCAGCGTTACTGAGTAGTATTATTACACACCATGTGTACTCAGCGTTACTGAGTAGTATTAATACGTACCATGTGTACTCAGCGTTACTGAGGAAAAGTATTAATACACACCATCTGTATTCAGCGTTACTGAGTAGTATTAATACACACCATGTGCACTCAGCGTTACTGAGTAGTATTAATACACACCATCTGTATTCAGCGTTACTGAGTAGTATTAATACACACCATGTGTACTCAGCGTTACTGAGTAGTATTAATACACACCATGTGTACTCAGCGTAACTGAGTAGTATTAATACACACCATCTGTATTCAGCGTTACTGAGTAGTATAATACACACCATCTGTATTCAGCGTTACTGAGTAGTATTAATACACACCATGTGTACTCAGCCTTACTGAGTAGTATTAATACACACCATCTGTACTCAGTGTAATGAGTAGTATTAATACACACCATGTGTACTCAGTGTTAATGAGTAGTATTAATACACACCATGTGTACTCAGCCTTACTGAGTAGTATTAATACACACCATCTGTACTCAGCGTTACTGAGTAGTATTAATACACACCATCTGTATTCAGCGTTACTGAGTAGTATTAATACACACCATGTGTACTCAGCGTTACTGAGTAGTATTAATACACACCATGTGTACTCAGCGTTACTGAGGAAAAGTATTAATACACACCATCTGTATTCAGCGTTACTGAGTAGTATTAATACACACCATGTGCACTCAGCGTTACTGAGTAGTATTAATACACACCATCTGTATTCAGCGTTACTGAGTAGTATTAATACACACCATGTGTACTCAGCGTTACTGAGTAGTATTAATACACACCATGTGTACTCAGCGTAACTGAGTAGTATTAATACACACCATCTGTATTCAGCGTTACTGAGTAGTATTAATACACACCATGTGTACTCAGCGTTACTGAGGAAAAGTATTAATACACACCATCTGTACTCAGCGTTACTGAGTAGTATTAATACACACCATGTGTATTCAGCGTTACTGAGTAGTATTAATACACACATCTGTATTCAGCGTTACTGAGTAGTATTAATACACACCATGTGTACTCAGCGTTACTGAGGAAAAGTATTAATACACACCATCTGTACTCAGCGTTACTGAGTAGTATTAATACACACCATGTGTACTCAGCGTTACTGAGGAAAGTATTAATACACACCATCTGTACTCAGCGTTACTGAGTAGTATTAATACACACCATGTGTATTCAGCGTTACTGAGTAGTATTAATACACACCATCTGTATCAGCGTTACTGAGTAGTATTAATACACACCATGTGTACTCAGCGTTACTGAGGAGAAGTATTAATACACACCATCTGTATTCAGCGTTACTGAGTAGTATAATACACACCATGTGCACTCAGCGTTACTGAGTAGTATTAATACGTACCATGTGTATTCAGCGTTACTGAGTAGTATTAATACACACCATCTGTACTCAGCGTTACTGAGTAGTATTAATACACACCATGTGTACTCAGCGTTACTGAGGAAAAGTATTATACACACCATCTGTATTCAGCGTTACTGAGTAGTATTAATACACACCATGTGTACTCAGCGTTACTGAGGACAAGTATTAATACACACCATCTGTATTCAGCGTTACTGAGTAGTATTAATACACACCATGTGTACTCAGCGTTACTGAGGACAAGTATTAATACACCATCTGTATTCAGCGTTACTGAGTAGTATTAATACACACCATGTGTACTCAGCGTTACTGAGGACAGTATTAATACACACCATCTGTACTCAGCGTTACTGAGTAGTATTAATACACACCATGTGTACTCAGCGTTACTGAGTAGTATTAATACACACCATCTGTACTCAGCGTTACTGAGTAGTATTAATACACACCATCTGTATTCAGCGTTACTGAGTAGTATTAATACACACCATCTGTACTCAGCGTTACTGAGTAGTATTAATACACACCATGTGTACTCAGCGTTACTGAGTAGTATTAATACACCATCTGTATTCAGCGTTACTGAGTAGTATTAATACAAACCATGTGTACTCAGCGTTACTGAGTAGTATTAATACACACCATCTGTACTCAGCGTTACTGAGTAGTATTAATACACACCATGTGTACTCAGCGTTACTGAGGAAAAGTATTAATACACACCATCTGTACTCAGCGTTACTGAGTAGTATTAATACACACCATGTGTACTCAGCGTTACTGAGGAAAAGTATTAATACACACCATCTGTACTCAGCGTTACTGAGTAGTATTAATACACACCATGTGTATTCAGCGTTACTGAGTAGTATTAATACACACCATCTGTACTCAGCGTTACTGAGTAGTATTAATACACACCATCTGTACTCAGCGTTACTGAGGAAAAGTATTAATACACACCATCTGTACTCAGCGTTACTGAGTAGTATTAATACACACCATGTGTACTCAGCGTTACTGAGTACAAGTATTAATACACACCATCTGTATTCAGCGTTACTGAGTAGTATTAATACACACCATGTGTACTCAGCGTTACTGAGGACAAGTATTAATACACACCATCTGTACTCAGCGTTACTGAGTAGTATTAATACACACCATCTGTATTCAGCGTTACTGAGTAGTATTAATACACACCATCTGTACTCAGCGTTATTGAGTAGTATTAATACACACCATGTGTACTCAGCGTTACTGAGTAGTATTAATACACACCATCTGTATTCAGCGTTACTGAGTAGTATTAATACAAACCATGTGTACTCAGCGTTACTGAGTAGTATTAATACACACCATCTGTACTCAGCGTTACTGAGTAGTATTAATACACACCATGTGTACTCAGCATTACGGAAATATTAATTTTCATAACTGTATTAAAATTTTACTTAGCCTAGATCTGCTACAATGTTGTACTTAGTTTTTAATGCATTTTATCTGTATGCGGCTTGTTTGACCTTGGGTGTTATGAAATTAAGTAAAATGCATTATTATTATTATCATTATTATTTTATAAGCATGTCAATGTTCATTCTAAAAATTATGGATATTTGATCAGATGCAGACGGTGTAAGATCCAGTATGTGGGAGAAACAGGGAACACTTTGTTGGTTCGATTCACACAACACAGATACAACATAGTGAGGAAAAAAGACCCACATTAAGCTGAGCTGAATGCAGTTCTCAGCAGCCATGCACTCAGCACATATACAGAGAATTTCTACAAATATTACATAATATGCTTTTGAAAGTGTCTCGCCTAACCTTAAGCTGCATCTCAGCCTGGGGGGAGAAGCTGCCCTGCAGTCTGGTGGTGCGGCAGCAGAAACTTCTAGATCTCTTCCCAGCATGCATCAGGGTGAACAGGCTGTGGTTGGGTGGGTTCTGTCCTTTAGAATCCTTTGGGCTCTGCGTAGGCACCTCACCTCACCGATATCGCTGATGTTCGAGAGATTTTTTACCCGACATAGTGAAGCTGCCCAATAATCATGCACACCTTGATATAAGCTGTTGATGTCCTTAGGCCACACCCTCCCTCATTACACTAACATACAAGTTCACACTGAGAAGAACGGCAAAGTAATGTTGTAATGTTTAACTTCATAAATCAACAGAAGTAGCATGAAAGGGGAGCTGCTGCATTATCACAGTGTTTTGATTTATATTATTATTATTCATGCGCCAATATACCAGAGCAAGTTCCAAAGTAACTTAAAACCTACTTGGCAATAAACTCGATTCTGAGCTTTTTGTTTCTGTCATATGATTAGGTAATATCAGCTGAGTCGTCATTTGGCTCTGATCAACAGCAACCTGCACGGAACAAACAGATGTTTGATCAAGTCCAAAGACACACAGGTCAACTGTTAGCCAATCATTGACCAGTGCGTCACGTGACTCAGCAACAGAAACACCATCTGATGTCGAGTCATGACTCAGCAGAAACCGGCTGAATCTCAGACACACATTTGTCCAATTTTGGAAAAAAACAGACATCATTTATGAGTTCAGTTACTGTGTGTGTGTGTGTTTAGTGTGTATTTACTGTGTGTGTGTGTGTGTGTGTGTGTTTAGTGTGTATTTACTGTGTGTGTGTGTTTAGTGTGTGTGTGTGTGTGTGTTTAGTGTGTGTGTGTGTGTTTAGTGTGTGCTCTTGTTTTTCATGACAACTGAAGAAATTTTTATGAGAACACCTTCAATATAAGGACACTGGGAAAAATCAGGACATTTTGCGGGTCCTCATTTTTCCAAGCTCACTACAGAGTTCTAGATCCTCCCAGATTGCCTCTAAACCAAAAAATCTCCCATGTCCTGACACATCACAAATTTTTATGTTTTTTGCTCATTTGCTGTTACGCCAACTAGTGGTCAGTTTTGGTACTTTAACACACTTTTAACACACATTGATGACACACTCAACGGGTCCTCATATATCTATATTTTTTCATATACACAAACTTTTTAAGCTAGTTTAAAATTAGCCTACTGTAGTTCACATTTTCCACGTAACCAGAGTCATATAATAACAACATCACCAATTTACTTCTGCTAATTAAGTATCCTGTTTACTTTTTATAGAATCAGTTACTCAATTAATTGCTTAATTTGAGATTGATCAGCTGGATAAGCTAAAGTTAGCTTATTAAGCTAAAAGGATAACGTCATTAATAGGTGGGCCTGGGAATAATCTGATAAATAATTAATTGAATTGAACTGAAATATGCCTAGTATTAGTCATGTCATAATATCACAGATACCAACCAGATGAATAACTCCACAGATAAAATAAGACATAGGCGACTATAACAACTGATGAACACTGCAAAACTCTCATTTTAAGAGTTGTAAGAGCTACACCCAAGCTGAACATGCTGTGCTGCTCTGTAGTTTAAGTGTCGGAACCCCAGTCTGTTAACAGACAGACGCTGCTTCCTCTATGAAACGTCTGGACTCTCACTGCAGCAGAGATCAGAGATGATTTTTAACAGTAAAAGTCTCTGGCTGCAGTACTTTGAAGACAGTGCACTGATTATGATGGCCTTTAAAAAATAGACAGCTGTGCATTCGAAATGTCCGGTTGTTGTAACGACAGTTGTAACAACAGTCCGGGGACTGTAATAAACTCTCCCGACTCATCCTAAAATAAGCCTTGAACCGACCAGTGTAGTTCGGTTCATTTGGTCTGGACCAAGTGAAAAAAATCATGCACTGTTGCATTTTAGTTCTGGTCTGGTTCATGTTCAACCAACCAAGAGAAGTAACCATGACGTTACACTTAGGCCTACAGGTAACTTATAGTTGGACAGCTTTGGCAATTGTCATCCTGCATCATCACGACCCACGTTGGGAAATCAATCTCCGGTGACTGACAGAAGTTTATGCAGCACTTTAATGCCTCTGATCTGTACCGCAAAGAGCTCACGAAAGTAATAATTTATTATAAGCATGATTGTTATTCACGCCAGCGGTAATGACTCCCAGTTACGCCAATCGGAGGTCACTAAGATTAATGTTGAGTTGGTGTGTACATATGCAAAAACAATGTCGGACACCATAGTTTTCTCTGCACCCCTGCCAAATCTGACCAGTGATGACATGTATAGCCGCATGTCGTCATTCCGCCGCTGGTTGTCGAGGTGGTGTCCAGCAAACGATGTGGGCTTTGTAGATCATTGGCAGACTTTCTGGGGAAGACCTGGTCTGATCCGGAGAGACGGCATCCATCCCACTTGGGAAGGAGCAGCTCTCATTTCTAGAAATCTGGCCAGGTTTATTAGAGGACCACATCCATGACAACCCAGAGTTGAGACCAGGAGGCAGAGTCACAGTCTAACACACTTCTCTGCCCTTCTATTTCAGCAGTTATCCACCCAAACCCTACGCAGAGTCGCAGTCTAACACACTTCTCTGCTCCTCCATTTCTGGAGTTACTTAGTGAAATCCTATAGTGACGGTGTCTGCCCCCGACCATCGAAATATTTAAAAAGGTAAACAGAAGAGGAGCTGTGCATAAAAACCTCATAAAAATTAAAACCACAAGAGCAATAGTGCAAACGAATAGGAGAGTTAAATGTGGACTCTTAAACATCAGATCTGTCTCTTCTAAAGGTGTACTAGTAAATGAACTAATATCAGATTATGATATTGATTTATTTTGTCTTACTGAAACCTGGCTGGGTGATGGAGAATATGTTAGCCTAAATGAATCCACCCCTCCCAGTCATATTAATACTCACATTCCTCGAGGCACAGGTGCAGTTGCAGCTATCTTCGACTCTAGCCTACTAATCAGCTCTAAACCTAAACAAAACTATAACTCATTTAAAAGTCTTGTTCTTAGTCTTTCGCACCCAAGTTGGAAATCACTGCAACCAATTATTTTTGTTATAGTGTACCGAGCACCTGGCCCATATTCTGAATTCTTATCTGAATTTGCAGAGTTTTTGTCAACTTTAGTCCTTAAAACGGACAAAGTTATTATTGTAGGAGATTTTAATATTCATGTGGACGTTGAGAATGACAGCTTCAGTACTGCGTTTATCTCTCTGTTAGATTCCATCGGCTTCTCTCAGAGTGTTCATGAACCGACTCACTGTTTTAACCACACCCTCGACCTTGTTTTGGTGTATGGTATTGAAATTGAACATTTAGTGGTGTTCCCACAGAATCCCTCTTTGTCCGACCACTATTTGATAACTTTTGAGTTTGTATTGTTGAACTACTCGCCATTGGGCAAAAATTTCTATACAAGATGTCTGTCTGATAGTGCTGTAGCTAATTTAAGGATGCGATTCCATCAGCTCTAAATTCATTATCAAGTCACAAAGTAACGGAGGACTCCTATGCTAATTTCAGTCCCTCGCAAATCGATCATCTTGTTGATAGTGCTGCAGGCTCGCTGCGAATGACACTCGACTCTGTAGCCCCTCTAAAAAAGAAAATAATAAAACAAAGATGGTTAGCTCCATGGTATAATACTGAAACTCGCAAATTAAAGCAAATACTGCGGAAACTTGAGAGGAATTGGCGTTCCACCAAACTGGAAAATTCTCGTTTAATTTGGCAAGATAGTCTTAAAACTTATAGGAAGGCCCTCCGTAATTCCAGAGCAGCGTACTACTCATCATTAATAGAGGAAAATAGGAACAACCCCAGGTTTCTTTTCAGCACTGTAGCCAGGCTGACAGAGAGTCACAGCTCTATTGAGCCAAGTATTCCCATAGCTCTCAGTAGTTACGATTTCATGAGCTTCTTTAATGATAAAATTCTAGCTATTAGAGACAAAATTCACCAAGACCTGCCCTCAATTGGCACCGACTCATCTCTTACCTCAGGAACCTTAGAAACAGCTGTAGAACCAGATACATGTTTAGACTGTTTTGCTTCCCTCAATCTTTACCAACTAACTTCAATAATTTCTTCATCTAAACCATCAACCTGCCTCTTAGACCCCATCCCGACTAGGTTGCTTAAAGATGTTTTACCCTTAGTCAGCACTTCTATGCTAGATATGATCAATCTATCTCTATCAACAGGCTATGTACCACAGTACTTTAAAGTAGCTGTAATTAAACCTCTTCTGAAAAAGCCCAAACTTGATCCGGATGTTTTAGCCAACTATAGACCTATATCTAACCTTCCATTTCTCTCTAAGGTTCTGGAGAAAGCAGTTGCTAAACAGCTGTGTGACTTTCTACAGAGCAATAGTTTATTTGAGGATTTTCAGTCAGGATTTAGAGCTCATCATAGCACAGAGACAGCACTGGTGACCTCCTTATTGCATCAGACAAAGGACTTGTCTCTGTACTGGTTTTATTAGATCTTAGTGCTGCATTTGATACCATTGACCATCAGATCCTATTGCAGAGACTGGAATATTTCATTGGCATTAAAGGAACCGCTCTAAGCTGGTTTAAGTCCTATTTATCAGATCGATTTCAGTTTGTACATGTTAACAATGAGTCCTCCATGCACGCCAAAGTTAGTCATGGAGTTCCACAAGGATCTGTCCTCGGACCAATCCTCTTCACTTATATATGCTTCCTTTAGGCAATATTATCAGGAATATTCCATAAACTTTCATTGTTATGCAGATGATACTCATCAGTTAGCTAAACTTCAAATGTGCCTTCAGGATGTTAAAACCTGGATGACCTGTAATTTTCTAATGTTAAACTCAGATAAAACTGAAGGTTTTAGTAAGTATATCAAATGAATCATTTATTAGTTCACAATCCTGTGACTGTGAGTTGACGAAGGATTCTTTTCTCAATGCAGCCCTAGCCCACTGAAGGTCAAACATTTCATACTTGCACCTATTTTGGTTTAATTATAAATTTAAGAAAGGCATAAAGTGTTACCTCTTTCTTTCACATAAACATTTACTACAACATTAATAAATGACAAAGAGACATTAATGAGCTTTGAGTTAGCTTTTGAATATCTCTGTCTTACTATATTATATCAACATGTAAATATGAATAAGCATTTATAACAGATGTTTTCTAAAATGGTGAGCATGACTATTTTTTGAAGTTTTAGATTTTTATTGTACACCTATGTTTCTAATGCCAATATTTCAAAAGTCAGCAGCCAAGTTGCAGATACACACCCTATTTTGTGCATTACTGAGTCTTTATAAGTCACATAAATCTGAAAATTTAATGTGTATCTATGGATTTTATAATTCACTTAAACATGAAATATCAGTGTTTGTTGCTATGGCTTCACAAGTCCCAAAAACCCAAACATGTCCCCATATGTAGCATAAAAATCAGTTCTGCCCAAAATATAGCCTTAGACAAAATCTCAACAGATGGATTTATTCTTTGAAGAATTGGTGGAAAATAATTTGAATCCCAGATCTGTTGGACCTTGGGAAAGGCATGACCTAATTTGTCATGTTTTTTTCATAAGTCCTGATATATCATGAAAACACGCATGTGTGTGTGTTTAGTGTGTATTTACTCTGTGTGTGTTTAGTGTGTATTTACTCTGTGTGTGTGTGTGTTTAGTGTGTATTTACTCTGTGTGTGTGTGTGTGTGTGTGTGTCAGCAGGGGATAAAAGTCGGCCTCGGTTGTTCCTTGCCTCAGTTTTTGCTGCTTGTGGAGTCGTGTGGACGAGAACCAGAACCAGAACCATGAAGGTCTACCTGCTGCTGCTGCTACTGCTGCCGCTCTGCTCAGGTACAGATAATACAAGAATACACTGTACTCAGGATTAGAAGATGGACTTAGTGAGTACATTTAGGGACCTACTTCGTACCTTTATCAGTGGAATCATTCCAACTAAGCAGGATCTGTCTTCACAACAAGTCCTGGACATTCACACAATAAACCCGCCACACAGTGGCCAGGTGAGTCCTTGATGTTACCTGACCAGGTGTATCTGTGTTACAGCGAAGCAGTTTCACATCCAGTGTCACGGAGAGGACTTCCTTATGGTCAACAACATGCTGCTGGACTGCACCAGCAAAGTCCAGCAGGCCTGCTACACCAGAGGTGAGTCATCTACCTGCTCGCAGGATGAGGTCTCTAAGGTCCAGACAGAGAAATAAAAAACATTCTGATAAAAACCCTTGATAATGTGGTCAAATAAAATGCAGGCTGTAGGACCAGGAGGATCACAACCCTCCTTTCACCCTAAAAACTGATCCCTGATCAGAGTCCAGACCTGGGGACACTTGAAGAACTCTCAGTAACGATACGATGTAAATTAGGAACATTTCCCCAAATCCTCATTGAACACGTCTCTGTAGATATTTAAGTTGGTTAATTTCAGCAAATTAACCAAACGTTTGGTGACGAGCCAGCTGGCTGTCAGAACCGATCCTCTCAGATCACATAAGAACAACACAGAACATCTCCGGTTCTAAACCTCTCAAAGCAAGACCTCAGCTGACAAACTATTATCACGCATTATCTTTCAAAACGTGACATGTCCAGACGTTTGGGGACAGAATCAATCAGGAGTTTCTGCTCTGAAATCTTCACAGTGGGAAATCCATTGTAATAAAGTAATCAAGTGAAATTCCTCTTCTTTTTTAATACCAAGTGAGAATAACAGAATTTTAGTTCTTAGTATATCATGTATTGATATATATTTCATTTATAGACATATTAGTTTGATGTAGCTTTTCAATAATTCTTCCGACTTTAAATTGTAATTGTCCAAGTCAGAAATTCCCAGCAGCTCTTCTTCTTGTATTGCTGCTCGCCCAGAGTCCTGATGGATACATGTTTTATCTTCTTTTGATCTTGTGGTTGGCTTCAGGGCTTTTGGCTGTTTCTAGCTTTATGATTATTGAGCTGAAACTTCTCCTTTGTTCTGCTATATTTTATCCGGACGTACTGCCACATGTGACGTTTGGATTCCGGCTTCTTGTCTGGATGAACTAACCTGAAAGATACTGCAGTAGTACTCTGCTCCAGTTCTTTGGCATGAAGAACCTGAATCATTTTAATACTGTGACTGATCACGTGTGAGATTCTGGTCCAGTTTTCATCTGTGTGTTGACACTGACATTATTTCAAATGGACTGCAGGACCAGGACCCCTATTTTTAAAACCTGGGTACGGCCCTGGCCCCGTGTGAAGGACTCAGCCTGAACCTGGAACAGTTTCAAATGAAGGTCTGAAAGATTAAAGTTCAGGACTGAGGTCCACCTTTTGTTGGTGTAAGCGTGACGTTGAAGCATCAGAACAGAACATGATTGTTTACAGACCGGAGCTCTGGACCTTTGTAAGAACACAATGTGGATTTTAAACATTGTGCTGTGGTGTCTGGCAGCGCTGATGATGCCTTTCCTGTTTGCTGTTGCAGGTAGCGGAGAGAAGGGCTGCACTCCCCTGGAGAACTGTTCTCGACCCGGTTGGACCTGCTGCTACACCAGCGGCTGCAACGCCTGAGCCAATCACAGCCTAGGAAATGCTGACATCATGAAACTGCCATGTGATGTTAAATAAACTTGTGAGGGAGATTTCCCAGAATGCAGCGTTGCATTTGTCTGTGTAAACATGAACATTTACAGTCTGTGGACTTTGAATGATGTCTGTTTGTTTCTGTAGACTTTAATAAACTCTGAGAAACCTTTTTCTAACTCCAGTGTGAACGTTTGTCAGAGTGTGGAAGGCGAGCGTCTCAGCTTCATCAGCAGGAAACTTTAATTCAGAACAAAGTTCTCTCTCTGTTCACGTAGAGCAGCAGCATGAACCACAAAGCCAGTTCAACACACCACGATATCTGTTCCTCATCTGCTTCACTTCATCAATCAGGCTCAGCGCCACATGACTCTGGTTACCAGCTCGGTAAGTCAGCCCAGGGTTTATCAACCAACCATGTTCACATGAAAGAGGCAGAGTCAGCAGCTGATGACCACTTACAGACATGCACGAGTCTCCTGGCAGCAGAAGAAGTGAAGAGTAAACTAAAAATTTTAGGAAGACTAAGTAAGGCAGCTGCAGCTGACTCAGGCAGGAGACAGACACAGTGTGGGTGAGTGAATGAACAGGCATAGCCTCTAATACGAACTGTTGATTCTTCCACACTAAAGCCTCGGGCACTGAATAAGTGGTCGTTCCACCTCACTTTAAGAACTTCACACAGCAGATTCATTTATTTAGCACACTCAGAAATGTTCCAGACATTTTTCTGAATTGACTTCATAAAGCAACAAAAACAAAATTCCATAAGTCCCCACATTACCTGCACAGGAGGCAAGAGGTGGAGCAACATGACCAGACTCTAGAAGATCAAGATCTACAAGATAGCTGATAACCTAAAATAAACACGTTAAGCTTAATTTCAGTAGGCTGACAAAACCATATCTTCAGAATGTTCAGCCTCCTGTACGAAAAATGAAACACGTTTATTTTAACAGCTGCGACAGGCTGCGTAAAAAATTTACAGTGAGCAAAATAAGTATTTGAACACCCTGCTATTTTGCAAGTTCTCCTACTTAGAAATCATGGAGGGGTCTGAAATTGTCATCGTAGGTGCATGTCCACTGTGAGAGACATAATCTAAAAAAAAAACAACAACTATTTATTTGTATGATACAGCTGCAAATAAGTATTTGAACACGTGTCTATCAGCTAGAATTCTGACTCTCAAAGACCTGTTAGTCTGCCTTCAAAATGTCCACCTCCACTCCATTTATTATCCTAAATTAGATGCACCTGTTTGAGGTCGTTAGCTGCATAAACACCTGTCCACCCCATACAATCAGTAAGAATCCAACTACTAACATGGCCAAGACCAAAGAGCTGTCCAAAGACACTAGAGACAAAATTGTCACCTCCACAAGGCTGGAAAGGGCTACGGGGAAATTGCCAAGCAGCTGGTGAAAAAAGGTCCACTGTTGGAGCAATCATTAGAAAATGGAAGAAGCTAAACATGACTGTCAATCTCCCTCGGACCGGGGCTCCACGCAAGATCTCACCTCGTGGGGTCTCAATGATCCTAAGAAAGGTGAGAAATCAGCCAGAACTACACGGGAGGAGCTGGTCAATGACCTGAAAAGAGCCGGGACCACCGTTTCCAAGGTTACTGTTGGTAAAACACTAAGACGTCATGGTTTGAAATCACGCATGGCACGGAAGGTTCCCCTGCTTAAACCAGCACATGTCAAGGCCCGTCTTCAGTTTGCCAATGACCATTTGGATGATCCAGAGGAGTCATGGAGAAAGTCATGTGGTCAGATGAGACCAAAATAGAACTTTTTGGTCGTAATTCCACTAACTGTGTTTGGAGAGAACCATCCCAAGAACACCATCCCTACTGTGAAGCACGGGGGTGGTAGCATCATGCTTTGGGGGTGTTTCTGCACATGGGACAGGGCGACTGCACTGTATTAAGGAGAGGATGACCGGGGCCATGTATTGAGATTTTGGGGAACAACCTCCTTCCCTCAGTTAGAGCATTGAAGATGGGTCGAGGCCGGGTCTTCCAACATGACAATGACCCGAAGCACACAACCAGGATAACCAAGGAGTGGCTCTGTAAGAAGCATATCAAGGTTCTGGCGTGGCCTAGCCAGTCTCCAGACCTAAACCCAATAGAGAATCTTTGGAGGAGCTCAAACTCCGTGTTTCTCAGCGACAGCCCAGAAACCTGACTGATCTAGAGAAGATCTGTGTGGAGGAGTGGGCCAAAATCCCTCCTGCAGTGCAAACCTGCTGAAAAACTACAGGAAACGTTTGACCAAACAAAGGCTACTGTACCAAATATTAACATTGATTTTCTCAGGTGTTCAAATACTTATTTGCAGCTGTATCATACAAATAGTTAAAAAATCATACATTGTGATTTCTGGATTTTTTTTTTTTTTAGATTATGTCTCTCACAGTGGACATGCACCTATGATGACAATTTCAGACCCCTCCATGATTTCTAAGTGGGAGAACTTGCAAATGGCAGGGTGTTCAAATACTTATTTTCCTCACTGTAAATATGACACACATTTCAAAGCGGTGACTAGGTTTACTGTTGCATCTTAAACACGTCTGAAAGGCCTACAACAAGTACACCTACAGGGCTTTAGTGACCTACAGGGCTTTACTAGCCTAAAGGGCTTTAGTGGCCTACAGGATTTTAGTGGCCTTCAAGGCTTTACTAGCCTAAAGGGCTTTAGTGGCCTACAGGGCTTTAGTGGCCTACAAGGCTTTACTAGCCTAAAGGGCTTTAGTGGACTACAACAAGTACACCTACAAGGCTTTAGTGACCTACAGGCCTTTAGTGGCCTACAGGGCGTTAGTGGCCTACAGGGCTTACAGGGCTTTAGTGGCCTAAAAGGCCTACAGGCCTTTAGTGGCCTACAGGGCTTTACTAGCCTAAAGGGCTTTAGTGGCTTACAACAAGTACACCTACAGGGCTTTAGTGGCCTAAAGGGCTTTAGTGACCTACAGGGCTTTAGTGGCCTACAAGGCTTTACTAGCCTAAACGGCTTTAGTGGCTTAAAGGACTTTAGCGGCCTACAACAAGTACACCTACAAGGCTTTAGTGACCAACAGTGCTTTAGTGGCTTACAAGGCTTTACTAGCCTAAAGGGCTTTAGTGGCCTAAAGGACTTTAGCGGCCTACAACAAGTACACCTACAAGGCTTTAGTAACCTACAGGCCTTTAGTGACCTACAGGGCTTTAGTGGCCTACAGGGCCTACAGGGCTTTAGTGGCCTACAAGGCCTACATGGCTTTAGACCTACAGGTTTACTGTTGCATCTTAAACACGTCTGAAAGGCCTACAACAAGTACAACTACAGGGCTTTAGTGACCTACAGGGCTTTAGTGGCCTACAGGGCTTTAGTGACCTACAGGGCTTTACTAGCCTAAAGGGCTTTAGTGGCCTACCAAGTACAGGCCTTTAGTGGCCTACAGGGCTTTACTAGCCTAAAGGGCTTTAGTGGCCTACAGGGCTTTAGTGGCCTACAACAAGTACACCTACAGGGCTTTAGTGACCAACAGGGCTTTAGTGGCTTACAAGGCTTTACTAGCCTAAAGGGCTTTAGTGGCCTAAAGGACTTTAGTGGCCTACAACAAGTACACCTACAAGGCTTTAGTAACCTACAGGGCTTTAGTGGCCTAAAGGGCTTAGTGACCTACAGGGCTTTAGTGGCCTACAAGGCCTACAGGGCTTTAGACCTACAGGTTTACTGTTGCATCTTAAACACGTCTGAAAGGCCTACAATAAGTACACCTACAGGGCTTTAGTGACCTACAGGCCTTTAGTGACCTACAAGGCCTAAAGGGCTTTAGTGGCCTACAGGGCTTTAATTCAATTCAATTCAATTTTATTTATATAGTGCCAAATCACAACAACAGTTATCTCACAGCGCTTTTCATAAAAGAGCAGGTCTAGACCGACTCTGTGATGATATTTACAGAAGCCCAACAGTTCCTACCAAGAGCAGCACTAGGAGACAGAGGCAAGGAAAAACTTCCTTTTAAGAGGCAGAAATCTCGAGCAGAACCATGGCTCAGGGTGGGCGGCCATCTGCCTCGACCGGTTGGGGTGAAGGAGAGAGAGAGAGAGAGAGAGAGAGAGAGGGATGGAGGGCAGGAGAGGAACAGAGAGAAAAAGAGAGGGATGGAAGGAGAGAGAGGGGAGGGAGGCAGCCTACACAATATCCACACACAGAGGTACAGACAGTAAAGGTGATGTTGCTATAGACTAAATGAAAAATGGTACAGATATTTATAGTAGTGTGAATGGTAACAGTCGTAATGTTAATGATTATAATAACAACAGGACTAGTAACAATAGTCGTTGCAGCAGAGGGTGTCGAGCAGGAACACGGGGGCAGCAGGTGACCCGCAACCACAGATCCAGACTCCACAGCTCCAGAGCCAGAAACACCTGCAGGAAGTTGTGTTAGTAACATGCAATAATGGGATGAGGTTGCATACAGAGGGAGAGAAAGTAGAGGAGAGAGGATCTCAGTGCATCATGGGAAATCCCCGGCAGTCTAGGCCTATAGCAGCATAACTAAGGGATGGTTCAGGACTCACCTGAGCCAGCCCTAACTGTAAGCTTTATCAAAGAGGAAAGTCTTAAGCCTACTCTTAAATGTGGAGATGGTGTCTGCCTCCTGAACCCAAACTGGAACCTGGTTCCACAGGAGAGGAGCTTGATAGCTGAACGCTCTGGCTCCTAGTCTACTTTTGGAGACTCTAGGAACCACAAGTAACCCTGCATTCTGGGAGCGCAGTGCTCTGGTGGGGTAGTAAGGTACTATGAGCTCTTTAAGATAAGATGGTGCCTGACCATTAAGAGCTTTGTAGGTAAGAAGAATGATTTTAAATTCTATTCTGGATTTTACTGGAAGCCAATGCAAAGAAGCTAAAACAGGAGAAATGTGATCTCTTTTCCTGGTTCCTGTCAGAACACGTGCTGCAGCATTCTGGATCAGCTGAAGAGTCTTAATGGACTTTTTCGAGCAGCCTGATAATAAGGAATTGCAGTAATCCAGTCTACAAGTAGAAATGCATGGACTAGTTTTTCTGCATCATTTTTAGACAGGATGTTCCTGATTTTCGAAATATTACGTAGGTGAAAAAAGGCGGTCCTTGAAATTTGCTTAATCTGAGACTTAAACGACATGTCCTGATCAAAGATAACTCCAAGATTCCTCACAGTGGTGCTGGAGGTCAGGACGATGCCATCCAGGGAAACTATATCTTTAGATAATGCGTCACGGAGGTGCTTAGGCCCCAGAACAATAACTTCAGTTTTATCTGAGTTTAACATGAGAAAATTACAGGTCATCCAGGTTTTAACATCCTGAAGGCACATTTGAAGTTTAGCTAACTGATGAGTTTCATCTGGTTTGATCGATAGATATAACTGAGTATCATCAGCATAACAATGAAAGCTTATGGAATATTTCCTGATAATATTGCCTAGAGGAAGCATATATAAAGTGAAGAGGATTGGAAGAGGTTTAATTACAGCTACTTTAAAGTACTGTGGTACATAGCCTGTTGATAGAGATAGATTGATCATATCTAGTATAGAGGTGCTGACTAAGGGTAAAACATCTTAAGCAGCCTAGTCGGGATGGGGTCTAAGAGGCAGGTTGATGGTTTAGATGAAGAAATTATTGAAGTTAGTTGGTAAAGATTGAGGGAAGCAAAACAGTCTAAACATATATCTGGTTCTACAGCTGTTTCTAAGGTTCCTGTGTTTAGAGATAAGTTGGTGCCAGTTGAGGGCAGGTCTTGGTGAATTTTGTCTCTAATAGCTAGAATTTTATCATTAAAGAAGCTCATGAAATCGTAACTACTGAGAGCTATGGGAATACTTGGCTCAATAGAGCTGTGACTCTCTGTCAGCCTGGCTACAGTGCTGAAAAGAAACCTGGGTTGTTCCTATTTTCCTCTATAATGATGAGTAGTACGCTGCTCTGGCATTACGGAGGGCCTTCCTATAACTTTTAAGACTATCTTGCCAAATTAACGAGAATTTTCCAGTTTGGTAGAACGCCAATTCCTCTCAAGTTTCCGTGATATTTGCTTTAATTTGCGAGTTTCAGTATTATACAATGGAGCTAACCGTCTTTGTTTTAGTATTTCTTTTTTAGAGGGGCTACAGAGTCGAGTGTCATTCGCAGCGAGCCTGCAGCACTATCAACAAGATGATCGATTTGGGAGGGACTGAAATTAGCATAGGAGTCCTCCGTTACTTTGTGACTTGATAATGAATTTAGAGCTGATGGAATCGCATCCTTAAATTTAGCTACAGCACTATCAGACAGACATCTTGTATAGAAATTTTTGCCCAATGGCGTGTAGTTCAGCAATACAAACTCAAAAGTTATCAAACAGTGGTCGGACAAAGAGGGATTCTGTGGGAACACCACTAAATGTTCAATTTCAATACCATACACCAAAACAAGGTCGAGGGTGTGGTTAAAACAGTGAGTCGGTTCATGAACACTCTGAGAGAAGCCGATGGAATCTAACAGAGAGATAAACGCAGTACTGAAGCTGTCATTCTCAACGTCCACATGAATATTAAAATCTCCTACAATAATAACTTTGTCCGTTTTAAGGACTAAAGTTGACAAAAACTCTGCAAATTCAGATAAGAATTCAGAGTGCGGACCAGGTGCTCGGTACACTAAACAAAAATAATTGGTTGCAGTGATTTCCAACTTGGGTGCGAAAGACTAAGAACAAGGCTTTGTGTAGGCTGCCTCCCTCCCCTCTCTCTCCTTCCATCCCTCTCTTTCTCTCTATTCCTCTCCTGCGCTCTCTCTCTCTCTCTCTCGCTCTCTCTCTCCTTCACCCCCAACCGGTCGAGGCAGATGGCCGCCCACCCTGAGTCATGGTTCTGCTCGAGGTTTCTGCCTCTTAAAAGGAAGTTTTTCCTTGCCTCTGTCGCCTAGTGCTGCTCTTGGTGGGAACTGTTGGGCTTCTGTAAATATCATCACAGAGTACGGTCTAGACCTGCTCTTTATGAAAAGCGCTGTGAGATAACTGTTGTTGTGATTTGGCGCTATATAAATAAAATTGAATTGAACTGAATTGAATTGAAAATGAGTTATAGTTTGGTTTAGGTTTAGAGCTGATTAGTAGGCTAGAGTCGAAGATAGCTGCAACTCCGCCTGTGCCTCGAGGAATGTGAGTATTAATATGACTGGGAGGGGTGGATTCATTTAGGCTAACATAATCTCCATCACCCAGCCAGGTTTCAGTAAGACAAAATAAATCAATATCATAATTTGATATTAGTTCATTTAGTAGTACACCTTTAGAAGAGAGAGATCTGATGTTTAAGAGTCCACATTTAACTCTCCTATTCGTTTGCACTATTGCTCTTGTGGTTTTAATTTTTATGAGGTTTTTATGCACAGCTCCTCTTCTGTTTACCTTTGATTAAATAATTTCGATGGTCGGGGGGCAGACACCGTCACTATAGGATTTTCACTAAGTACCTCCTGAAATGGAGGAGCAGAGAAGTGTGTTAGACTGCGACTCTGCGTAGGGTTTTGGGTGGGTAACTGCTGAAATAGAAGGGCAGAGAAGTGTGTTAAACTGCGACTCTGCCTCCTGGTCTCAACTCTGGGTTGTCATGGATTTGGTCCACTAATAAACTTGACCAGATTTCTAGAAATGAGAGCTGCTCCTTCCCAAGTGGGATGGATGCCGTCTCTCCGGATCAGACCAGGTCTTCCCCAGAAAGTCTGCCAATGATCAACAAAGCCCACATCGTTTGCTGGACACCACCTCGACAACCAGCGGCGGAATGACGACATGCGGCTATACACAAAACTACGGTGTCCGACATTGTTTTTGCATATGTACACACCAACCCAACATTAATCTTAGTGACCTCCGACTGGCGTAACCGGGAGTCATTACAGCCGACGTGAATAACAATCTTACTGTATTTACGTTTATCCTTAGCCAGCAGTTTCAAATAAGACTCAATGTCGCCCGCTCTGGCCCCAGGGATGCACTTAACTATGGCCGCTGGCTTCGCTAACTTCACGTTTCTCAAAATGGAGCTGCCAATGATCAGAGTTGGTTTCTCAGCGGGTGTGTCGCTGAGTGGGGAAAATCTGTTAGAAACGTGAACAGGTTGATGATGCCCCGTGGACTTTGACTGCTTACGACTATCCTCCTTTGGACAGTCACCCAGCCCCCCTTTCCTGGCTGCACAGGGATGCCGGGGGACGGCTAACATAGGCCAACTCAGGCAGTTCCGCACCGACTACCGGGGACTGGCTAGCTACAGTAGCTAAAGACTGATCTACCAAGGTGCGGAGCCGGACTTCTAAATCACTGAGCCTCGCCTCCATGTCTATAAATAAACTACACTTATTACACGTACCATTACCGCTAAAGGAGGCAGAAGAGTAACTGAACATCTGACACACCGAGCAGGAGAAAGTAGGAGAGAGAGAGGTAGAAGGAGAAGCCATCGCTAGCTGCTGAGCTAAAGTAGCGTTAGCTACCAAAACTTTAGAACAACTATGAGATTGAACAGCAGTCACTAAACGATGGAAAGAACTGTGAGTGCTTAGGCAAATTACTGTAAGAATAAGTGTTTAGCGGACAGTTGCTATTGCTCCTATTTGCTCTTAATCATAAATAGCTCACTGTCATGTAGTTGTTATCCAGATTATATTAAATGTGCTGTGTTCAACCAGTCCTAAAAAAACCCGGCCTTGAACCCACCAACCTCAACCACTATTGCCCTTTTTCCAAGGTTCTGGAAAAAAATGTTTGTGTAACCCCTTACGATCCTGTGCGCAGCCTGATATCCTCCGGCAGGGGTCTCCTGTGCATCCCTGAGTCCAGGCTGAAAACACAAGGAGATAGAGCCTTTGGGGTCAGGGCCCCAAGGCTCTGGAATGACCTCTCTGAGGACATCAGGATGTCAGAGTCTTCTTTTAAGTCTTGCCTGAAAACTTATTGATTCCGGAAAGTGTTTTCTGATTTTATCCAATAAGCCAGCACTTACTGTTTTAATTTCATTTTCATTTGTGCATATTTTGTTGTATTTTATGGTCGTCTTTTTTAACTGTTATGATTTTAATGTTTTACCTTCTGTGCACTTCGTACTGTTTTGATAAGTGCTCTATAAATAGAGTTATTATTATTATTATGATCACAGAAGCACAAGGTAACACTGATTAGTCTGTGTCTCTAACTGGGAGATTGACGGCGTTGTCAATCTCCCAGTTAGAGACCCAAGTTATTAGCAAGCAAGGAGCCTGAAGGACAGCTACATTAATGTGCATACAGCTGACACTGAGGTGATGGAAATTTAATATTTTAATGTTTCCCTGTGTGGTGCTTAATAATTTAAGATCTTGCAGCTAGGTGAAGGTTCCCATGGGAAAGTAGCCCATTAGAGGGGTTTCTTATCAGACGGTCCTTCATCTCATGACAGTGGGTTCCTACTCCTTCCCTCCCTGAGACAGCTGCGTAACAACATCACAGTAAAAGGTCACTGGCTGTCTTACATTCCGCAGACTGGTGGCACTCTGTATGTTTTCTGACCTTTGCAAAGAATAAAAACCTTTAAAGACGCCTGGATTGAACTCTTTATTTCCATTACACCAGCTGATCGGATCACAGACTGATGTCCTGGGTTATGGTGCCCTGGGCTGTCCCCATCACCACAGCAACAGCAGAGAGACAAAGTGAATTCTGAGTCGTCAATTTTATTTTCATTTTTTTGTTGAAATCTTCAGTACAGTCTGTCGTCTGACAGGAATGCATGAGAGCAGACATGATTGGCTCAAACAGTCACATGATCATCATGATTACGGGTTACTGATCGCTGAAAAAAAAACAACACTTTATCCAGAAAGTCCCACGAAACCCCGCCCCCTCCCGTAACCCCGCCCCTCCCTGGACGTCCAGGTGAGCCCCTGTACAAGCCCTTCAGAGACGAGCGTAGAAAAGACGACGACATTAAAGACGAGGAGTATTAAAAAGAAAAAACATGAAGGAGTGATATCATCATGACATCATTGTGACATGGTCCAGGAGACAGACAGCAGCGAGTCAATGAAAACCAGCCAATCAGAGGACAGCTTGGCTGAGATATGCGAGTGCTGAATGTGACGTGGCTATCTGAGGAGCTGCTGCCCCCGGTGATGAACACAAATATACAAACACGGAGTCTCAGTCACAGCTTTTACTCTGGAGGCCCTGCTTCCTGTTTACATCCTCTCTACTTCCTGTTTCCTGATCTCTCAGCGCAGAGAAATGAATCCTGGGAGTTGCAGTTAACGTCTACCTGAAAGAACAGGATATTTGTGATTATGTGACGCGAGAAGGTCCGAGACACACCTGTGTTTCTCGTGTTAGAGTGTATTTTAGTTTGAAGGCTCTCTGCTCCTTCCTGTATGGTCCACATTTCCTGGAAGTTTCACATTAAAAGCCTCGTAGTACTGTCCCTTCTATGGAGTGCTTTTATTGTGAAACATCTTTCCACAAGTATTGACTTTGGCGGTTTAACAAAATAACAGCACAACAAATTTGAATCAGTGTTTAGGTTTAAAAACAAGTTTCTAAAAAGACATTTAAGACCCCCCCCCCCCCAACACTTCCTATTTAACTGCTCTGGAGCAGAGGAGAGCACACCTGAAACACATCGGTCAGTCTTCATCCTTTAAATCTTTTGTCTCAGTGAAACATTTTGTGTCCTGAGCAGAACGCTCACCTTTATGTGTCTTCTTCACTTTGTCCAGGTGTTCCCACCTGTCCTCTGGGACGGACAGGTACAGAGCACACCTGGAACAAGGTGAGACTTTAAAACTAAACGTTCAAATGTTTTAAGGATGAGAGTCCAGGTGTGACAGGTGTGCGAGTCCCTGTTCAGGTAAATCAGACTCTCCAGGGGGACGGACAGAAATGTAGATGGCGGGATCTGAGGCTTATGTGATTTATGAAGGGACATCCACACGGTTTCTAATCATCCCGAGTTTTATATACAAGGCCGCCGGCGTTTTAGACGGTGACATCACGTTCAAACAGGAAGAAGTTTATTTTATTAAAACCTGCAGCTTTCAGTCCTGACACACGCACATTTGTACTTCTATACTTGTGAGGACCCCCCAGACCATGACAAACTGAATCAGCTGTTGTCCTGATCACTGAAGAAACACGAAGGCTCTCAAGATTCTGGATCAGAGCTCGGGACGTCCACAGGAAGTGAAGTCTGAATGATCCAACGTGTGTTTGTCTCTCGTTCAACCAGCACAGCTACCTGATCCTGACTGAACCTGATCTTTAACTAAACCTGAACTTGATCCTAAACCTGATCCTAAACTGAACCTAAGAGTCGGCCGGGTCCTCACAAAGATAGCTGTACCAACACTCACACTGACTCAGTTTATGAGGGGGGGTGAGGGGGGCAGGCCCTCGTCGCTGGGCGTGGCCGTGTCGTCGCTCGGCTCCAGGCTGTCCTTCAGACTCACCGTGCTGTCGGAGGGGGGCGGAGTCGACACGGAGCAGGGCGGGGTTAACTCAGAGATAGGCGGGGTTAGCTTTGTGGGGGCGGGGTGTCTGGGGAGGGGTCTTGGGTCCCGTTGGCGGTCGGGGGAGGCGGGGAAGGTTCCTGTGCAGTCGCGGCCGTGACTTGAGGGGGCGGGCTGAAGATGGGGTCTGCCCGGTGGGGGGCGGAATTAGACAGGAGGCCGTCGGCGAGGGACAGCGAGGCTTTCTCCACCAGACGCCACTGCATGATGCTGGTGTCCTTCCCCCCCGTCGAGATCAGGTGACTGTCTCTGTACAGGAAGCTGACGTTGGTCACATGACTGCTGTGGGCGCTGTACTTGTGGCTGGGAGCCTGCACGCACACACACAATCGATCCACGTTACATCATCTGCCCGTTGATTTCTTACTGATCATTTGATCTTTGTGAGTGTCTCACCTTGGGTTTGGAGCACGGGTAGGTGAAGAGGTGAACTTTACAGAAGTCGTCAGCCAGAGCGATCACCTTCCTGTTGTGAGATCTGATCAGAGCATTGATGTCGGTGCCGTCAGAACCATCGGGCCACACACCTGACACACACACACTCCAGGTAAACATCACCTGTCTACTATCTGATGTCACATGATCTACTGAGCCACCGACGCTTTGCTTTCAAATGTGTTTGTGTAGCTGTGTACAGGTGTGTAGGTGTACAGATGTAGGTGTGATTGACAAGCCATAGTATTCATAGACAGGTTGGGCATGTTATTGCACACTGGCACGTCAAAAGCGAGTTATTTGACAGCAAAACGTGCGTCTGTACAGATGTGCAGGTGTACAGATGTACAGATGTGCAGGTGTGCAGGTGTACAGGTGTACAGATGTGCAGGTGTACAGGTGTACAGATGTGCAGGTGTGCAAGTGTACAGGTATGCAGGTTTACAGGTGTGCAGTTTTGCAGATGTACAGGTGTACAGATGTGCAGGTGTACGGGTATACAGATGTGCAGGTTTACAGGTGTGCAGATGTATAGGTGTACAGATGTGCAGGTTTGCAGATGTGCAGGTGTACAGGTGTGCAGGTATACAGATGTGCAGGTATACGGGTATACAGATGTACAGATGTGCAGGTGTACGGGTATGTAGGTGTGCAGGTGTACGGGTATACAGATGTGCAGGTATACGGTATGTAGGTGTGCAGGTGTACGGGTATGTAGGTGTACATGTATACAGATGTGCAGGTGTACAGATGTACAGGTGTACGGGTATACAGATGTGCAGGTATACGGGTATGTAGGTGTGCAGGTGTACGGGTATGTAGGTGTACATGTATACAGATGTGCAGGTGTACAGATGTACAAGTGTACGGGTATACAGATGTGCAGGTGTACGGGTATGTAGGTGTACAGGTATACAGATGTGCAGGTGTACAGATGTGCAGGTGTACGGGTATGTAGGTGTACAGGTATACAGATGTGCAGGTGTACGGGTATGTAGGTGTACATGTATACAGATGTGCAGGTGTACAGATGTACAAGTGTACGGGTATACAGATGTGCAGATGTACGGGTATGTAGGTGTACAGGTATACAGATGTGCAGGTGTACAGATGTGCAGGTATACAGATGTGCAGGTGTGTAGGTGTGCAGGTGTACAAACCGAACACGTGGTATCCCAGTACGCAGGTGTAAGTTGCCCAGTCGATGTCTTTACACTCTGAAGGCTTTGTGATAAGTTTACAACCATTTGGAACGTTCCCTGAAAACACAAAACTGTTACACACCACATTGCAGAGCTACAAGTACACAGTACTACAAATACTACAGCAGTGAAGTACTCACAGTAGAGGATCTCGTAGTCTCCAGAGTTGGACATGATGAAGTTGTTGTCAGGTGACCAATCCAAGTGCGTGATGTAGCTGGAATGTCCCTGTGGAAACATTCAGGTAACTCATGAACACACCTGAGCTCCATTGTGACCTACACAAACACTGACTGTGGTTGCAGCTGGGAACTCTGAGATATGTAGTTCTCCAGTTTTCTCTCCAGACCACATTTTCCAAATGAAGTAGCTGTGGTAGTTCAGGTAGGAGATTAACTCCTTAAATACACTTTAAAAACTACAGACGTTAGGCTAACAGAAAGTGAAGTTTAACTCTTAAATTAAAAACTACAGACGTTAGGCTAACAGAAAGTGACGTTTTACTCTTAAATTAAAAACTACGGACGTCAGGCTAACAGGAAGTGACGTTTCACCCTTAAATTTAAAAACTACAGACGTTAGGCTAACAGAAAGTGACGTTTAACTCTTAAATTAAAAACTACAGACGTTAGGCTAACAGGAAGTGACGTTTCACCCTTAAATTTAAAAACTACAGACGTTAGGCTAACAGAAAGTGACGTTTTACTCTTAAATTAAAAACTACAGACATTAGGCTAACAGAAAGTGACGTTTTACTCTTAAATTAAAAACTACAGACGTTAGGCTAACAGGAAGTGACGTTTTACTCTTAAATTAAAAACTACAGACATTAGGCTAACAGAAAGTGACGTTTTACTCTTAAATTAAAAACTACAGACGTTAGGCTAACAGGAAGTGACGTTTTACTCTTAAATTAAAAACTACAGACGTTAGGCTAACAGGAAGTGACGTTTTACTCTTAAATTAAAAACTACAGACGTTAGGCTAACAGGAAGTGACGTTTAACTCTTAAATTAAAAACTACAGACGTTAGGCTAACAGAAAGTGACGTTTTACTCTTAAATTAAAAACTACAGACATTAGGCTAACAGAAAGTGACGTTTTACTCTTAAATTAAAAACTACAGACGTTAGGCTAACAGGAAGTGACGTTTTACTCTTAAATTAAAAACTACAGACATTAGGCTAACAGAAAGTGACGTTTTACTCTTAAATTAAAAACTACAGACGTTAGGCTAACAGGAAGTGACGTTTTACTCTTAAATTAAAAACTACAGACGTTAGGCTAACAGGAAGTGACGTTTTACTCTTAAATTAAAAACTACAGACGTTAGGCTAACAGGAAGTGACGTTTTACTCTTAAATTAAAAACTACAGACGTTAGGCTAACAGAAAGTGACGTTTTACTCTTAAATTAAAAACTACAGACGTTAGGCTAACAGAAAGTGACGTTTTACTCTTAAATTAAAAACTACAGACGTTAGGCTAACAGAAAGTGACGTTTTACTCTTAAATTAAAAACTACAGACGTTAGGCTAACAGAAAGTGACGTTTTACTCTTAAATTAAAAACTACGGACGTTAGGCTAACAGAAAGTGACGTTTTACTCTTAAATTAAAAACTACGGACGTTAGGCTAACAGAAAGTGACGTTTTACTCTTAAATTAAAAACTACGGATGTTAGGCTAACAGAAAGTGACGTTTTACTCTTAAATTAAAAACTACGGACGTCAGGCTAACAGGAAGTGACGTTTTACTCTTAAATTAAAAACTACGGACGTCAGGCTAACAGGAAGTGACGTTTCACCCTTAAATTTAAAAACTACAGACGTTAGGCTAACAGAAAGTGACGTTTTACTCTTAAATTAAAAACTACAGACGTTAGGCTAACAGAAAGTGACGTTTTACTCTTAAATTAAAAACTACAGACATTAGGCTAACAGAAAGTGACGTTTTACTCTTAAATTAAAAACTACAGACATTAGGCTAACAGAAAGTGACGTTTTACTCTTAAATTAAAAACTACAGACATTAGGCTAACAGAAAGTGACGTTTTACTCTTAAATGAAAAACTACAGACATTAGGCTAACAGAAAGTGACGTTTAACTCTAAAAACTACAAACAGACTTTAGACTAACGTGAAGTGAACAGCAGACAGACTTACGGTGCACTTCCCGTAGCGGCTGTACTTGCGTCCTCTGTCGGAGACGGTGTAGAGGTAAATAAAGTTATCATGAGATCCAACAGCCAACAGACCTCCATCTGTAGATACACAGAGGGGCATTCTGGGTCATGTAGTTCAGCCCTCTAGGTACATTGTCATAGAAACAGATTCAAACTGGTTTAACTAGACTCCACCCACCTACAGAGAAGCGCATCACAGACAGCTGCTCGTTCCCGTCGGTGTGGATTGCCACCAAGTCTGTGGTCTCAGCATCCAGGACATACCACCTGAGACAGGTCGACCAGTTAGACCAACATGAGACAGGTGCGAACTGATAGGCCATCATGAGAGAGGTGGAACAACATGGGGGGGTGGGGGGGTGGGGATTGGATCATCGATCAATACTGACTTTCCCGAGTGTGTTCCTATGGCCACCACGGCTCCGCTGGGATGGAAATCTGCACAGTGTCCATGTTCCTGAGGGAAAGACAGAGCTGTCAATCATCCATCATTAATCACTCATCCAATCAGCAGTCAGTCCCATCAGTGACCCCGCCGCCCCTCACCTCCAGCGTGCGGCTCCATTGAAGACTGTGGTTCAACGCGTTCCAGAGGCAGACCAGCCGGTCCTGAGCACACGTCAGGAACATCTCTCTGGACGGGTGGACGCTAAACCCCACAGCTCGTCTGTGTGACCCTGGACACATCACAACATGACACAAAGGTTCTGAGACCCTGAACACATCACAATGTACAGGTCTTGAGACCCTAGACACATCACAACACGACACACAGGTGCTGAGACCCTGAACACATCACAAAGTACAGATCTTGAGACCCTGGACACATCATAACACAAAGGTTCTGACACCCTGAACGCCTCACAACGTAATGATCAGATTCTGAACTTTAACAAACAGGAAGTCTGCTTCATTCAACATGACAGCATGATGAGGTCATGTGGTCTCACCTGGACCTCGACCAGGAAGCCGTCATTGAAGGTTCCTCTCAGGATGAAGTTACGAGATGTTCCGACCAGAAACTCGTCCCCCTTCCCCTCAGAAACTGCTCTGATGGTTCCATACTGATCCGGGACCTGTAGACACACACATACGCGTGACCTCAGTCAATAGTGCGACTTGAGAGAATACAGGAAAATGAATTTTGTAACTTTTTGTAACAGGGTCCCGCTGCTCAGTGGCCAACACATCAGACACAGGCAGCTTCCAAGAGCCACAGAGAGGTGTCCTCTGAGCAAGGCTCCCAGGAACCAGTAAGGTCAAAGAGAATGAGTGTGTATGGGTGTGTGTGCAGGACCTCGATGTCGCGGTCCGGTCTCAGCTCGTGGTCCCACAGGATTATCTTCCGGTCTTTCCCTCCCCCGGTCAGCAGAGTGCCGCTCCTCATCTCACACATACAAAACACGCTGCCCTCGTGACCTTTGACCTGCCGACTGATCTGAAACGCTGCACACAGAAACACAGGTGAGTGAAAGCTGTCCTCTGATTGGCTGCCGTGTCTCTGCAGATTCTGACAGAAGGAAGCAGCTTTACACAACGACAGCGTCACACAATGAGATGTTGACGTACTAAATGTGTTCACCAGTGACTCTGCTGAGGATCTGGATATATTTCAGTCTGAAGATCTGGATTTATTTCAGACTGTAGATCTGGATTTATTTCAGTCTGAAGATCTGGATTTATTTCAGTCTGAAGATCTGGATTTATTTCAGACTGTAGATCTGGATTTATTTCAGTCTGAAGATCTGGATTTATTTCAGTCTGAAGATCTGGATTTATTTCAGACTGTAGATCTGGATTTATTTCAGACTGTAGATCTGGATATATTTCAGACTATAGATCTGGATATATTTCAGACTGTAGATCTGGATTTATTACAGACTGTAGATCTGGATTTATTTCAGACTATAGATCTGGATTTATTTCAGTCTGAAGATCTGGATTTATTACAGACTGTAGATCTGGATTTATTTCAGACTGTAGATCTAGATTATTTCAGACTATAGATCTGGATTTATTTCAGTCTGAAGATCTGGATTTATTTCAGACTGTAGATCTGGATATATTTCAGACTGTAGATCTGGATTTATTTCAGACTGTAGATCTGGATTTATTTCAGACTATAGATCTGGATTTATTTCAGTCTGACGATCTGGATTGTGCCTCTGCTGGTGTTTTCTGTGTTTCTGAGGACGGCAGTGGTGGACATGTTTTCAGGTGCAGTTCCTGCAGCAGCCAGCAGGAGGAAGCAGGTCACAGAAAGCGCTTCCTGTTTCTCCAGGTTTCCTCTGAAAACACTTTGCCTGACTTCCTGTAGCTGCTGGAGTCGGGTTTCATTTGTTCTGGACTCTTGCTGAACACTTGTTCAGACAGACTTCAACATGTGTACTCTGATCTGCTCCCCGTGCAGAACTTCACCTGAAAACCGTTTAATTCTTGGCATGGCTCCAGCTGAAGCCAGTTTGACGACACGTCTCTAAAACCATTACTGAAACTGGGCCAACACACACACTTCGTCTTCTCTGAGCTTTTCTTTGCAATGTTAAACCGATCCCAGGTCAGGTCAGTTACTGACACCCAGAGTTAACTGGTCTTTACAAAGTTTCTTGCACATGGATCATGATGCTCACAATACTTCATATAAAATCTAAAACTGGGACATTCAAGCGTCTCTGCTGGTGAGTTATCTCAGAGGACAGTTTAGCCTCTTTTAGCTCTTAGTTTTGGTTTTACAGCCCGCTTCCTGTCTGGCTCTGATTAACGCAGCGTACATGTTGAGCTCAGACTGAACTCTGGGACAGATGTGAGATTATATATATATATACACACACACACACACACACACACACACACACACACACACACATATATCTCTATCTCATCAGGTCGGTCTGTCTCATCTGTGACAACAAATTACAGGCAGTAACACGTGTGATGTGGTTTGTTCAGAAAAGCTCTGTGGCATGATCTCACTGCAGGATGAGATACTCACCTCATGAATTCTTTTCTGAACGCTGTTTTCTGTGAGCCTATAAGTCCTGTTAACCGCGTGTGTGAAAACAAACTTTTAATCTGAAGGTTTGTCCCTTTGTGTTCAGCCGGGTGGAGCTTCCTGTTCGTCTGCAGATCAAATTCCTCAAGTTCACTTTGCTGCAGTCTCTCCTCCACCAAACCTCAAGTAGCTCTTGGTCGATTTAGCCCCTTAGGTCAGATTTAGGCGTTTACCTGTTTGGATCTGTAGCTTTCTGCCAGTGGGAAGTTTTTATTTTCTTACTGGAACTCTGATGGGAAAGCTCTTCAAAGAACCAACAGAATGGCTGCAGGGTTTAAATTTAAGGTTTCTTTTAAACACCTCAAGAAGATGACAGCTGTGAAGCTGGAAACAATCTGCAGTTAGTAAAATGTCTTTCAGTCCCTTCATGAGTTTTGGACAGATAAGTACGTCCCAGTTACAGTCAGTGAATCTGATTAAATTTCTTATGCTTGTTCCAAGGCTAACTGGCCATGAAGAAGTTACCTGGTGCAGAAAATGGGAGGAAGATCTCAATCTAAATGATGACTGCTGGGAAATAAAACTAACTGTTGGCAGAGTTTTCCTCCAGCATCACATACAGGCAACTACTGGCCACTTCACGAAGTGAACTGGTCACCAAATACTGATTTGATTCAGATCTTAATTCTGTTCACTCACTTTGCTTTTTGTTCAGTGATAAATATAATCTATTTTAGGACTATTTTAGACTTTACAGTGGTTCATCCACACCACTAAAACATCTGCATAGTTCTGTATATCAAAAGAACTCAACACCTCCTCACCCCAAAGATTCCCTGTTTACGAGCCAGTGAATTCCCCGTCCAGGTCCAGAAGAAGATGTGCGACTTTCCACAGGTGACGATGGTGTTCGGGTCAGTGGGGTGGAACTCCACGGCCAGGACCACCTCGTTAGTGGTCTGAAACACACCAGTTAGAACCAGTTAGAGACAAGCCAGAACCAGTTAGAACCAGTAAGAGACAAGCCAGAACCAGTTAGAACCAGAGCCGTTGAAGCTGAAGGTATAAATTCAAAGACCTGAATGACATTCTGCTGTACTGGTCTGGGTGCAGTGATAGGAGTACGACTGAGTGCTCACCTTGATCTCAGCGATCTTTGACTTCTTCTGCCAATCCCAGACTGTCAGCATGTGATCGTTACAGTCGTCAATAACGCTCAGGTGCTGACCAGAGTCCTACCGGAGACAGAGGGAGGGACACGGTGAGAGACAGCAATGAGATAGAGATACAGACAGACAGAGGTGAGATAGAGATACAGACAGAGATACAGACAGACAGACAGAGGTGAGATAGAGATACAGACAGAGATACAGACAGACAGAGGTGAGACAGAGATACAGACAGAGATACAGACAGACAGAATGAGACAGAGATACACACAGAGATATAGACAGACAGAGGTGAGACAGAGATACAGACAGAGGTGAAATAGAGGTGAGACAGAGATACAGATAGAGATACAGACAGACAGAGGTGAGATAGAGATACAGACAGAGATACAGACAGACAGAGATGAGACAGAGGTGAGACAGAGATACAGAGGAGAGATAGAGGTGAGACAGAGATACAGACAGAGGTGAGATAGAGGTGAGACAGAGATACAGACAGACAGAATGAGATAGAGATACAGACAGACAGAATGACATAGAGATAGAGGTGAGACAGAGATACAGACAGACAGAGGTGAGACAGAGATACAGACAGACAGAGGTGAGAGAGATACAGACAGACAGAGGTGAGACAGAGATACAGACAGACAGAGGTGAGAGAGATACAGACAGACAGAGGTGAGATAGAGATACAGAAAGAGATATAGACAGACAGAGGTGAGACAGAGATACAGACAGACAGAGGTGAAATAGAGGTGAGACAGAGATACAGAGATACAGACAGACAGAATGAGATAGAGATACAGACAGAGGTGAGATAGAGATACAGACAGAGATACAGACAGACAGAGTGAGACAGAGACACAGACAGAGATACAGACAGACAGAGGAGAGATAGAGGTGAGACAGAGATACAGACAGACAGAGGTGAGATAGAGCTGAGATAGAGATACAGACAGACAGAATGAGATAGAGATACAGACAGACAGAATGAGATAGAGATACAGACAGACAGAGGTGAGATAGAGATGAGACAGAGATACAGACAGACAGAGGTGAGACAGAGATATAGACAGACAGAGGTGAGACAGAGATACAGACAGAGATACAGACAGACAGAGGTGAGACAGAGTACAGACAGAGATACAGACAGACAGAGGTGAGATAGAGGTGAGACAGAGATACAGACAGACAGAGGTGAGATAGAGATACAGACAGACAGAATGAGATAGAGATACAGACAGAGAGAGGTGAGATAGAGGTGAGACAGAGATACAGACAGACAGAGGTGAGACAGAGATATAGACAGAGATACAGACAGATAGAGGTGAGACAGAGATACAGACAGAGATACAGACAGACAGAGGTGAGATAGAGGTGAGACAGAGATACAGACAGAGATACAGACAGACAGAGGTGAGATAGAGGTGAGACAGAGATACAGACAGAGATACAGACAGACAGAATGAGATAGAGGTGAGACAGAGATACAGACAGAGATACAGACAGACAGAGGTGAGATAGAGGTGAGACAGAGATACAGACAGAGGTGAGATAGAGGTGAGACAGAGATACAGACAGACAGAGGTGAGATAGGTGAGACAGAGATACAGACAGAGATATAGACAGACAGGTGAGAGAGATACAGACAGAGATGAGATAAAGATACAGAGATACAGACAGAAAGAGGTGAGACAGAGATACAGACAGAGGTGAGACAGAGATACAGACAGACAGAATGAGACAGAGATACAGACCGACAGAATGAGACAGAGATACAGACAGAGGTGAGACAGAGATACAGACAGAGGTGAGATAGAGATACAGACAGAGATATAGACAGACAGAGGTGAGATAGAGATACAGACAGAGATACAGACAGACAGAGGTGAGATAGAGGTGAGATAGAGATACAGACAGACAGAGGTGAGATAGAGGTGAGATAGAGATACAGACAGACAGAATGAGATAGAGATACAGACAGACAGAGGTGAGATAGAGATGAGACAGAGATACAGACAGACAGAGGTGAGATAGAGATGAGACAGAGATACAGACAGACAGAGGTGAGACAGAGATATAGACAGACAGAGGTGAGACAGAGATACAGACAGAGATACAGACAGACAGAGGTGAGACAGAGATACAGACAGAGATACAGACAGACAGAGGTGAGATAGAGGTGAGACAGAGATACAGACAGACAGAGGTGAGATAGAGATACAGACAGACAGAATGAGATAGAGATACAGACAGAGAGAGGTGAGATAGAGGTGAGACAGAGATACAGACAGACAGAGGTGAGACAGAGATACAGACAGAGATATAGACAGAGATACAGACAGATAGAGGTGAGACAGAGATACAGACAGAGATACAGACAGACAGAGGTGAGATAGAGGTGAGACAGAGATACAGACAGAGATACAGACAGACAGAATGAGATAGAGGTGAGACAGAGATACAGACAGAGATACAGACAGACAGAGGTGAGATAGAGGTGAGACAGAGATACAGACAGAGATACAGACAGACAGAGGTGAGATAGAGGTGAGACAGAGATACAGACAGACAGAGGTGAGATAGGTGAGACAGAGATACAGACAGAGATATAGACAGACAGGTGAGAGAGATACAGACAGAGATGAGATAAAGATACAGAGATACAGACAGAAAGAGGTGAGACAGAGATACAGACAGAGGTGAGACAGAGATACAGACAGACAGAATGAGACAGAGATACAGACAGAGGTGAGACAGAGATACAGACAGACAGAATGAGACAGAGATACAGACAGAGATACAGACAGACAGAGGTGAGATTCAATTCAATTTTATTTATATAGCGCCAAATCATAACAACAGTTATCTCACAGCGCTTTTCATAAAGAGCAGGTCTAGACCGTACTCTGTGATGTTATTTACAGAAGCCCAACAGTTCCCACCAGAGCTGCACTAGGAGACAGAGGCAAGGAAAAACTTCCTTTAAGAGGCAGAAACCTCGAGCAGAACCATGGCTCAGGGTGGGCGACCATCTGCCTCGACCGGTTGGGGTGAAGGAGAGAGAGGGAGAGAGAGAGAGAGAGGGGGGGGGGGAGAACAGAGAGAAAGAGAGAGGAACAGAGAGAAAGAGAGAGAGGGATGATACTCACAGCTTTGGAAAAAGACAGAGAGCCAACGCCTCGCTCGAATGTTCCCAAACCGATGACCTGCAGAGTGGACAGACTGACGCTGTCCCAGATCCGAACGTGAGGCTGTAGTGCCTGAAGGCATGGACAAAAAGTCAGGCTGTTATCATTATCACACTTTGAAGTTTAAGCCGTGGATAGGAATAAACCGGGAGTTGAGTCTGTTGAGGTTCGGATTCAGAGAGCTGAAATGAGCCTGATATCCGAGACTGGGCCTAATTCCTGGAAATGATGCACAAATGCTCACCCAGAAATACAAGCCCACACAGCCAGACGGCGTGAGCAAGGCCAAGTCCAATGAGCAGGACTGGTTGAAAAACATGCCCGCTGCCAACCAAATATCTTCACAAAGGGCGGGGCTTAGCACATAGACATAAAACGTCAGCAATCGTTGAGCCAATCATCATAAAGCTCACAGTCAGGGTGCAAAATTAACTTTTAGGTCCACCAGCCTATGGCTAGTGATACACAAAGTCTACCCGCCAATCAATAAATTGCCAATGTTTATTGGCTGGTGAGTGAAGTATATCTACCAGCCATCTGCATAATTTAGCAGCATTTGGCTGTTGGCTGGTGATAATGTTGGACCCTGCTCACAGGATATGTCCACATATATACCTGAAATCTACCTTGAATGCCCTACCTTGGCCCTGTCACGTAGTCTGGACTCTGTTGCCCCCCTCATCACTTTATCTGTCTCCTTCTCCTGTCCTGCTACCTGGTTCACTGGTGAACTCCGTCTTATGAAGGAATCAGGGCGGGGGCTGGAGAGGTACTATAAAAAAATCTGGCCTCACTGTCCACCAGGAAGCCTACAACGCCATGTTAAGAGCTACAAAGATGCTCTTCCCAGGGCGAAAACTAACTATTACTCACACTCATTTGCAACCAACAACATCAACCTAAACAGCTTTTTTCCTCTATCAACCACCTACTCTGTCCACCTGACCCTCCTCAACCATCTGATGCTGCTGGCCTATGCTCCAGGTTCCTGGAATACTTCCAGAAAAAGGTAGAAACCATCCACCAGCAACTGCAGCTGTCCAGCTCCTCCCACCCAACCACACTACCGCAGCTAGACACAAACTCTTCAACTGTCTTCACACCGCAGGACTGCCTCTCCTCTTTCTCCCCTCTCAAACAGCTCAAGTTCTTGAGCTAGTGTCAAAGCAAAGGCCACCACCAGCAAACAGGATCCAATGTTGACTGCCTTGGTCAAAGCATGTCTTCCAACTCTGGGTCCCGGATCAAATATAAAATCCTCCTCCTGACGTACAATCTCTCCATGGACTTGCACCTCAGTACCTCACAGAACTACTCCATCCCTGCACTCAGGCACGGTCCCTGCGGTCCTCTGACAAGGACCTGCTTGCTGTCCCTAATTCCAGGCATGTTTTCACTATTTTTAGTAACTTAGCTATTTTTATTTCACCATTTTAATTATACTTCATTCTACATCTTAAGTACCACTCACATTGAATTTGCCTCCTTCATTTCTCTTCCCACTCGCAGACCTAACGTCTCCGCTGCAAACACCTCAGAGTTGCCCGCTTCTTATGCCGTTTTTCCATAACCAGTACCAGCTCGACTCGGTTTGGCCGTGCTCCGTTTTCCATTGCAGATAGCACCCAGAGATAGTGCCTTTCAAGCTAGCTGGTCGTCATAGCAACGCCACACACAACTGCCGCGACGTAATGTTCAATGCGACACACACACACGAAAACGCACACACAGCTGTCTCCTGATTAAAAGTTTAAAAGTTTCAACATTACTCAGAATGTAAAGACAGATCAGACGGAGGTGATACGAAAAAGGTACCTGGTAGCAGGTACAAGTACAATTTTTACATCATGGAAAAGTAAAGAAAATCGAGCTGTTACCGAGCAGTGGAAAAGTGCCTTTACCGTCTCTCTCTCCCTGTGTGTCCGCTTCGGTGACTTTCTCCATCAGTAACTTTTCCTCCCGTGATTCCGTTCACAGCAGCAGCTAAGCTGCACGTTGAGGAGACGTGTTGACAACAAAACCAATGTGGTAGCTGACAAATAACAGATGACTGGTGTGTTCACAGTCGCTTTACCTGGTCCGCTCTTGTAAAATATCCACAGTGTCGCGACTTGTAACATAATCACTGTTTCTCTGATAAATGCTACAGTGTGTCGCCTAACCTGGGAAGTAAAGTGTATGTGTGGGAAACACTGAATGAACCGTGCTTTTCTTTTTACAAGCCAGGTCTTTAACAGCGTTGACCAGCACTGTGTCTCCCTCCATCTTGTGAGTAGAAGGCTGCATGCAGACGCAGAGGGAGGGGCGGGGCTGCACGGTGAGGAGGGAGAGAGGAGCAAACGCTGGCAGGACTTTACAGAAACATTAATTAACTCAACATCAAACTATATAAACGGTATTGTCCAATTTCATATCTCTTTTGAAATTATATCGGTATACATTATATACCGATATACCGCCCAGCCCTACCGTGGCATAGCACAGATAAGGCTATAACTCAGACAGTGTTCGCCCAATCATCACAAAACATCATGACATTTTTCAAATGTTGTCTTCTGATCATTCTGAGCCTTCTGGTGCCGCCATCTTTGTTGTGTACAGTTACCATGGTTATTACTATATATTATATTAGACTGCATTAAAGACAGTAATGAGTTGATTTGTCCATTGGCCCGTCTGAAATATTTTAATTTAGCGTTTATTAACTGCTGAAAAGTGAAATGTCTAATTAATCCTGTTCGTCCTCACCCGTCCGTCTTTGTCCACTCCTGCTATCTGTCCCGTAGCCATCCGGATCTTATCAGGATGGATGGCCAACTGACAGAGAGAAACAGAGAGGTGATGTCACAGACCTGTCACCACAGAGCAGCAGATGATTTTTATAGGGGTGTTTTCTCACCACTTGACACAGTCGGTGTGTCCGAGGTAATGTCTCTGAGTTCGTTCTTCGTAGTTAAAGAGAACTACGACAGAGGCAATGAAGTAAACAATCTCTCCTGTTGGAAGGAGGTAGACGTTTGCTCTGCAGTCTCTGCCACGGTAACCGTACCTGCAGGAAGTCAAGGAAGCACCAGGAGATCTACCGACAATCTACTGAAGGTTTATTAAAGGTCTGCCGAGGATCTACTGATCGATGGGGATCTACTTTAATTTTCATTTCGTTATTGCAAACATACTAAAGGTCTCCTGAGGATCTATGCAAACATACTAAAGGTCTCCTGAGGATCTATTGCAGACATACTAAAGGTCTCCTGAGGATCTATTGCAGACATACTAAAGGTCTCCTGGGATCTATTGCAAACATACTAAAGGTCTCCTGGGGATCTACTGAGGATCTATTGCAGACATACTAAAGGTCTCCTGAGGTTCTATTGCAAACATACTAAAGGTCTCCTGGGATCTACTGAGGATCTATTGCAGACATACTAAAGGTCTCCTGAGGATCTATTGCAGACATACTAAAGGTCTCCTGGGATCTATGAGGATCTATTGCAGACATACTAAAGGTCTCCTGGGGATCTACTGAGGATCTATTGCAGACATACTAAAGGTCTCCTGGGATCTATTGCAGACATACTAAAGGTCTCCTGAGGATCTATTGCAGACATACTAAAGGTCTCCTGAGGATCTATTGCAGACATACTAAAGGTCTCCTGAGGATCTATTGCAGACATACTAAAGGTCTCCTGAGGATCTATTGCAAACATACTAAAGGTCTCCTGAGGATCTATTGCAGACATACTAAAGGTCTCCTGAGGATCTATTGCAGACATACTAAAGGTCTCCTGAGGATCTATTGCAACATACTAAAGGTCTCCTGGGATCTACTGAGGATCTATTGCAACATACTAAAGGTCTCCTGAGGATCTATTGCAGACATACTAAAGGTCTCCTGGGGATCTACTGAGGATCTATTGCAGACATACTAAAGGTCTCCTGGGATCTATTGCAGACATACTAAAGGTCTCCTGAGGATCTATTGCAGACATACTAAAGGTCTCCTGAGGATCTATTGCAACATACTAAAGGTCTCCTGAGGATCTTGCAGACATACTAAAGGTCTCCTGAGGATCTATTGCAGACATACTAAAGGTCTCCTGGGATCTATTGCAGACATACTAAAGGTCTCCTGGGGATCTATTGCAGACATACTAAAGGTCTCCTGAGGATCTATTGCAGACATACTAAAGGTCTCCTGAGGATCTATTGCAGACATACTAAAGGTCTCCTGAGGATCTATTGCAACATACTAAAGGTCTCCTGGGATCTATTGCAGACATACTAAAGGTCTCCTGGATCTATTGCAGACATACTAAAGGTCTCCTGGGATCTATTGCAGACATACTAAAGGTCTCCTGGGGATCTATTGCAGACATACTAAAGGTCTCCTGGGGATCTATTGCAGACATACTAAAGGTCTCCTGGGGATCTATTGCAGACATACTAAAGGTCTCCTGGGGATCTATTGCAGACATACTAAAGGTCTCCTGGGGATCTATTGCAGACATACTAAAGGTCTCCTGGGGATCTATTGCAGACATACTAAAGGTCTCCTGGGGATCTATTGCAGACATACTAAAGGTCTCCTGGGGATCTATTGCAAACATACTAAAGGTCTCCTGGGGATCTACTGAGGATCTATTGCAAACATACTAAAGGTCTCCTGGGGATCTCCTGAGGATCTATTGCAAACATACTAAAGGTCTCCTGGGGATCCAGTAAAGAGCTACTGAAGCCCTACTGAGACCTACTGAAGATATCCTGAGGATCTGGGAAGGGCTTATTTCTGATTTACCGAGGATTTACTAAATGTTGGAGCCATTTTCTCTTTCATAGGATTCTTACTTTGTGATGAATAGTCTGATGTGTGAAATTATGTTAATCTAATTATGGGATGTCTGTATTAGCTATTTACCTGGATCTAATAGGCTGCTGCCTGATCTCCTTTCTAGGTTCTACTGTAGATCTGAGGCGCAGTTCTGGCTCCACTAACTTTTAGTCTTTATATACTGTAACCAGTTACATGTAGATGACACTCTCAGCTCACCTGAGCATCCTTTAGTAGATCTCATCCACCCCTGATGTTACATTAGGAAAGCCTCTGTCAGGACATTCTACTTCAGCTGCTCTGTTATTACTACTTTTAGCTTTTACCTACAGTTTGCTAATACAACTGCACGTCTTTTTAAGCTAAGCACTAAAGCTAATTGTCATTAGAGCCCGACTGATATTTCGATTATATGTATATAAGATTCTGATTTTAAGTGGTTTACAACATTTCTTGTATAAAATGTGCTGAAGGATACACCCATTCTAGCTTGAGTCTCTCTGAAGGAAGTTCTGTACGGACGTCCTCGTAGTTGTCCACATCTGAAGGGATGAACATGGTGATCGGTCGGCCACGCATGAACATCTTAATGTTCCCCTCTGAAACCACAGACAGACACAGACATGAGAAACCGATCAAAGCTGCAGATTTAAATGCTCCTCCTCAACATTCACAGCCCAACAGATCTCCGACCTCTGATGGTGGTTAAAGATATCATCTGACATCACGGACAGATTGATTTGTTTAGACAATAACAAATATTAAACTGGATTTAGCAGCAATATGGCAGGTCTAACCATTATAAAAAGACTGATCAGGATCAGATCATCTCTAGTATTACTGAGGCTCTGTATCCGGGGCATAAGGGGATCAGGTGTGTTCAGCCGTCCCTCCATGACAACGTCTTTTTTTTTTTTACATAAACACAAAATAAAATAAATATTTAATCAGGATAAAGAATTGGGACCAAAAGACATTTTACAGGGTAAAATAAAGTTTCTAAATGACTTCAAACGTATCTTTGATATTTCCTGATCAGATCACAGATAGCTGATCAGTTCCCTCTTACAGGTGAAGAAATCTGTTAGAACAGGAAAGATTAAAGGTCTCCGTCTGTTTCAAATTGGATGCAGATCATCAAACGGGTTCTGATTGTCTGAAACAGACAGAGACCCCCAAGATTCTGCTGACTCAATAAACCAAACATAGAGTCAAAAAGGTGAGGACAGGTGAGGAAGCCTGGATGCCGTGCAGGTGAAGCAGGTGAAGCAGGTCAGACAGAAACACCTGCTGTGTCGTTGTTTACCTCCACAGAGTCATGGACTCAAAAAACTAAAGACCTGTCAATCAATGCAGCATCCAATAATGTACTTTACATTTAGGTGGTGGGCAGGGCTTCAGTTTGTATCACTGATCCATAACATAATAACTTTCCTCATAATATATTTCAGGGACCACCTGTATGACCTTATATGGAGGTAAAGGGAAGTGGGGGAGGAGCCACAGACAGGTGTAACATCACCTTATCAGCCTGAAGGAGAGAGAGAGAGCAGGAGGGTGAGCGAGGCTGACGACGTAAAGCAGAGAGAAAGAGAGATGTGATTGGTACAGAGCAGAAACAGGAAGCACTCGTTCAGCTGCTGTTAGCATGTTAGCCTGCTAGCTCGCTCTGACGACTCATCAGGACTTACCAGCTTGGCTGTTTTTCTCTCGGGTCGACATTTTGGCTGGTTTGAGACAAAGACATGGTCACTCAACAACAACAACACAATCCACAGGATGTGAGCTTAGCAAGGTACCTTCAGGGTCCCTACGGTGGTGGTTCACTTCTAACCCTGACCTGGCCCTATCACAATGGTGACTGATGCTGAAACTTGTGACAGTTTTATTTTTCACACAGCCTGTTGCAGCTGTGAAAAGAAATGGGCTGAATATTATGAGCATATAGTTTAGTTGAACTTTAGGTTGCATTTTTTTCTTATTAGGCAACAGAGACCCCGGGGACCTGTACCACGAAGCAGGTTCACCATCCCCAGAATCTCTGTGCCTGATCCGGCTTCACCAACAACCCATCAGGCTCAGCTGGTTTTCACCTGGCTCAGTTTGATCTATCCTGTGGGAAAGTGAAGCAGCTTCGTGATTCCAAAAAACCCGAGTTAAGAGAGAGCTGGAGAGCTGATCTCCCTTCATGGTTCAGACCATTGAGCCGCCACAACATCAATGACAACATCTAAAACCAATGACAACATGACGTCTCAGAGTCACTAAGGAGAAACTGCAGGAGACCAAACTAACGACGGCTCCTGCTGAAACCTTTTAAAAGATCTCAGATGCTGCTGGTGTTGGCATCTCTGGCTTCCTATTTGCTGTTATACATGATGGTAATGATGATGACGACAGATATGGTACCTCCATGATGAATGTGAGCAAAAATATATATTTACCTTGACTGACCACCGGGTCTTGTGTCTGAAACGAGACAGAAGAAAACAAATGCATCACTCTCGATCGATCGCTTTATAGCACCTTGAACACAGGTCTTTACATGACTAGCTCATGATGAGACAGTAAGACTGTAAACAGTAAGACTAATAAACTGATTAAAAACAGTCAAACATGAAAGAAAATAAAAAACAAAAGTCAGGCTAGGAATTGAAACTTTCTTATTTTAATGGTGACCTGATGAGAGTGATCAACCTTTTTTGATTATATAGAACATACCCCTTTCAGTAAAGAATCATCATTCAACAATGAAACCAATGCAGCGCAGGGTCTCCATGTAAATGTTCCCACACCTCCCTGAGGGCAGAGCGTGCAGTGTGGGAATCTGGCTTTCATCAGAAATCACCTGCGAGGTGTGCAACATGTTCTCAAAACAAAATGATAAAGTATCATTTAGTGATTTGGGTTTCATGAACAAACTGATATATTGGCTGTATAACTTCATGATGGATCTTCTTCCCATATATTGTGGTTAAGAGCTGCCTTTACCAGCGTGCAGTATAATTTGGAGACCAGACCCCAGAATCCATCCTGGATGCTGAGGCTGTTCCCCAAGAAACAGATAAAGCAGATCAGACTGCTCAACTGCTGCTGTATTTCCTGGAAAGTATGGAGACTGTAATCTTTTCTAATGTTGAATAGTAAGTCATCATTTTCGAATTATGGGAAGTGAACATGAGTGGTGACAGAGGAATCATAGACCTTAATAATGTGTGTGAGGATAAACACTCGTATTAATTATTTAAAATCGTGACTGTACAGAGTTTACGATTTTAACCCGTCTCTCCACACTTGTTTTGACAGTTCTTAAAATGGAACTTAAATTGATCAGTGATTTCATTAACTGAGGGATATATCTGAATCACAGATGTTTTACTGTTTACTGCCAACGTAAGAAGGTACCGTCCAAGGGGCTTTACCAAGATAAAGCAAGATGTCATCCGCATATAAATATGACGATCTGTATTCTGGACAGTCACGATACTGGACTTTCTAACTTCTATACAATACCTTGAAAACTATTGACATTGATTAAATTAATGAATATAATTACTCAATTATCTTATCAATTTAACTTAGTAAGTAAAGTTAATGGTACTGTGTGTTGAGCAGAACAGCATCAGTTAATTTAATTCAGACCTTAGTCAAAGTATTTTCAGCTGAAGCTCTCAGTCTGGGACGCCTCAGGTCTGATAGTTCTGAGGGGGATTAGCTTAGTTTTGGGAATTATAAACATCTGTTAGGCAAACAACAGGACAACTAGCTTATCAACAACCGTTTACAGGCCATCTTGTTAATACTTTAGTGATGCTGAAAGGGGAGACATCTCCAACCTCTGCAGGTTCTTTATAGAGGACGGCGTGTTGGTCCTGCAGGGGCTTTGCTCTTTCATGAGCACTGCTCTGTACCGCCACTTTCATATGGGCTTGCTTGTATCCTTTGCCAGCCATCCAATCACAACTTGGGGACTTGTCGAAACAGTGGCAGGGAAAGGAAAACGCAATTCAACCGGAGCGAATGAGACAGAAGAAAGCGCTGGAAGTGACAGGAGGCGGGGTTGTGGGGGGGGGGGGGTTCTGGATCAATACTGCAGCTGGAATAGCAACATCTGGGGAGCCCAAGGCCACGCACCAAGCGGGTTTTCATAAACTCTGTCCGATCGTGGTGGACTAGTGAAGTCCTATAGGGCTCCAGACGACGGGGAAGAACCTTTGCATACTTGTAGATGTTGTAAATACCTGTCAGCGTTCTTGACCACTTTGGCGAGCAGTTTGGAGGTGGATGCAGCTTTCACCAGCTTGTTCCTGTTCTCCTCTGAAGTGTCCCAGGTGCTGCTCTGGGACCGCTCCATACCTGAGGACCGCTTCACGCTGGGCCCCCTGAACACACACATACAATAACACAGTCAGCATCACAGCAGGGTTAGGGTTAGTCCGGAGTAGGGCATTGCGAGTCACCCAGTGATCAATAATCAGACAATCCTTTCAGTGATTCACTGATACTGAGCAGCTTGAAGCTAGAAGGAGTTGATGCTAACTGCAAGATGATCATTAGCAACTCTACAGCGCGACCATTTTAACTGTGCGGGCACACTGTGCGAGTAAAGACCGCGACCTACCATAATCTCCCCCGCCCCGTTGCTAAACATCTGGCTGACTGCCGTGAGCACCAGGAGAATTCAGGTGGCCACTTCAGCAGCTCGTTTTAGAAAACAGAAGAAAAGAGTGAGAAGATAATGAAGGTCTGTGTTTGACTCGCTGGCCATTTAGCTATTATCAGCCGCCTTTTGTTGAAAGTCAATCAGCTCGTCAAGGCCAATTTTTAATCAACAAGTCGCAGCCTGAATGGGGCGGGACAAAAAAACTTTACGTGCTACAGCAAACTCTAAAGTGTTGAACTCGTTCTGCATTACTGGTTCTGATGAGTCATCACTTAGCATTAACAAGTTAAAGACTAACGTAGAGCGGTTTTCTTGGACAAGGACTGTCAGAATGAGAAGTTACAAAAATTTAAATACTGTAACCTTGAATTAATATTCTAGTGGTAAGTTATATAGTATACTAACATATGAAATTATAATAAATCTTATATACTTAATATTATACTAACAGTATACTGCTATTAAATGAACATTAGGGCTGCAACGATTAGTCGACGTAATCGATGACGTCGACTACAACAAGATGTCGATGTGAAATTTCATTGTTGACGCATCGTTACATAGATGCCGTTTAAGGGAGAGCTATTAGAAATAAACAACCAGAAATGTTCTAACTACAACCAGTTAGTCTGGAGCCCTGACCAGGGGAAGTGCTGGCCCAGTCTGTAGTCCTGTAGGGTCCTTGAGAGGCTGCGGAGCCACAATGAACACACTCCTGATGTTTTCTCGTCTCTAGTTTCCATGTTGTCATGTGCTGCAAAGTTTTTTACTTCGAAGATTCACTTTGTAATTCTGTAGACAGAATAATGACTCAGTTTTTTTCCTCCAGAGACACAAAACTCAGCAGGACAAGTTAAAGAGACAAGCCAGGGAGAGATTAGGGTGCTGGGACACATGAGAAACTCAAGCCCCAGGCTGCAGGAGGAGGAAGAGGAGGTCCTCAGGTGAAGCTGGGAGGAGAACATTTTAGTTTAGAACACACGCAGCTCAGCCAAAGAGGGGAGGTCTCAGAAAAGTCCAGTTAGAGCAGATGAGGAGGTCCTCAGGTTAAGGGGGAGGAGAAAACATTAGTAGTTAAACAGCAGTAAAACACACACAGCCCAGCCGGAGCTATCTAACAGCAGAGAGTAAAGAGGGTCTCCAGGAGGCCTCAGAGGACTCTAGGAACTCCAGGAGACTCCAGGAGGCCTCAGAAGACTCTAGGAAATCCAGGAGACTCAGAAGGCCTCCGAAGACTCCAGGAAATCCAGGAGACTCCAGAAGGCCTCCGAAGACTCCAGGAACTCCAGGAGGCCTCCGAAGACTCCAGGAGGTCTCCGAAGATTCCAGGAGCCTCCGAAGACTCCAGAGGCCTCCGAAGACTCCAGGAGGCCTCCGAAGACTCCAGGATCTGTAGGAGAATCCAGGACCTCCATGATGTCTCAGGGAGTTCCAGGACTTCAGGAGACTCCATGATCTGCAGGAAGGTCACTCAGACCTGCCCCCGGGGAGCCACAGTCCTGCTTGTTTACCTCAATCCCTGTTCTATCCACAGCTGGATCAGGTGCATTCAGCCCATCAGGAGCACCTCTACCTGAGCAGATCAGGTGCCTCAGCTGTGGGCGGAGCAGGGGAGGACTGTGGGTCCACGGGGGTGGAGTTAGTAACCACTGAGAGAGTGATGTCACAGCGGTGCTAGCAGGAAGTGAGGTTAGAGGCAGCGGACAGATTTCAAAGTGGAACCTTTTGGGAGGGCCGTGGCCTTTACTGCTGTCAGCTGACTGGGCCGGTCTCTCGGGGTTTGAGGGGTCAAGGGAGGGTGGGGGGAGGAGGAGAGGGGGACGGGTCCTTTATGCGAGGAGGCTCCTCACGCTCCTGGATCTCCTCCATCAGAGACCGCTGGCTGCTGGTCTCCTTCTTCCTGTCTGCTCCACTGGGGACAAAACCAGGTGCATGAGAGACCACAAACTATGGATTCTACTCTTTGTAGCAGTTCTACTGTACATCAACTGATTCTACTGTGTTTCAACTCTTTCTATAGCACTACAACAGATTCCCCTCCACTGTGGGACAAGACCAGGGCTGAGGGAGACCCCACTTCATTACTGTGGTCTGGTGAAAAATAACATTTCAAATGGTGAAGGCACTTGCATATGACAAGGATTCCCTCAGGAATCTACTAACGAGTGCACGTTAATTCTGGTGTTTATTGTCGTGGTTCAAGGTCAGAGCTGAGAACAACCACTGACAGTTAACTGATCCGCACACAGACTGATTCATACACAAGAAAAGTGTAGCCAGCCTAAACACCATCTAGCACTGTGAGGCCAAAAATGTTGTCAGGATAAAAAATGTCACAACCTTTGATATCAGTAATTATCAGGATAAATGTCAAATCATTATTTCTTTCAAGTTTTAAGGCTGATTTTTGCTCCTCAGTGAAAATTGAAGAAACCACATGGTTAATTATGGTTTTAAACTTTTTTATGGTCAGAACACTTGATGCCAAACACTGGATCACTTGATTAGTAACTCTTTTTCGGTCCCTTTTCCTGAAAAAAAAAAATATATCTTGATAGAAAATGAAGTGCTAATTTGTTCGTGAGTCACATGAATTAAATCAAACATTTACTGACGATATATTGAAGATTTGTTATACTGTTAATGAGGAAAATTATTATTGTTTCAATGCCCAGCCCTAAAACAACCCCAAGATTAAACTTACAAATAAATCTCTCTTGAATTGGATTCAGACAGATGAGTGTGTGTTTTACCTCTTAGCAGCAGACGAAAGCGTCTCCTTCCTGGTAACGGAGGTGGAGTCTCTCTTTCGTCCAGATGTTCCTCCGTTAGCAATGCTGGACATCGAGTAGGCTTCACGTAGTGCAGCACCACCTGCAGGTGAAGGCACACCACTGTTAACACTGACTATAACCAGTAAAAACCTGAACCTGACCAGTAAAAGACTGAATATAACCAGTAAAAACCTGAACCTGACCAGTAAAAGACTGAATATAACCAGTAAAAACCTGAGCTTGACCAGTAAAAGACTGAATATAACCAGTAAAAACCTGAGCCTGACCAGTAAAAGACTGAATATAACCAGTAAAAACCTGAGCCTGACCAGTAAAAACTTGAACCTGACCAGTAAAAGACTGAACCTGACCAGTAAAAGACTATAACCAGTAATTAAAGCTGTAAGCAGCGTTGGGCGGGCCCTCACACTTGTAGCACGTCCGGCTGTGAGCCGGCCGCATTGCATATTCTGGAGCTCTGCTACATGGTTCCAACACTGCATGAAGGTGCTATATGTCACTTCCTGTGTCCCCTATGTGGAGCTACATAGCACCTGGCGCTATGAATATAAATCGGTACTGGCGTGTAGATGTGTTCGGGGAGGGAGAGTTATCAAGCACGTAAAGTTTGGTGCAGATGTGAGCATGTACACTGAAGTAACAACAACTTCCTGTGTCATGGCGAAGAGTTGATCTTTGACGCCACGCCACGGATACGGCCATTGACGAAAACTCGCAAATAGCACAACTTTTCATCGTCAATGCCTTTAGAAGGCACAGCAGAAATTTGAAGTCGATCTGACTTAATCCCTAGGAGGAGTTCGTTAAAGTACGAAGTGTGTAAATCATCCAAAAATGGCTGTAAAATTCAAAATGGCTGACTTCCTGTTGACTTTAGGCTATGGGTTCTTGAGGCTTTTTTGTGCGTCTTGATATGATACATGTCCCCAGAAAATTTCGTGCATGTAGGTTGAACGTGAACGAGGGGCAAATTTTTTCCAATTTTCTAGGTGGCGCTAGCGAGTCATTTTGCCACGCCCATGTGCGAAACCCATAAAATATGAAATTTTTCACCAGTTCTGACATGTGTGCAAAGTTTGGTGAGTTTTCGAGTATGTTTAGGTCCCCAAAATGGAGCTTACTTTGCAGGAAAAAAAAAGAAAAGAAATCTTTACAAATTCAATAGGGACCTCGCACAGTCGTGCTCGGGCCCTAATAACCTGAACCTGACCAGTTAAAGACTGAATATGACCAGTAAAAACTTGAACCTGACCAGTTAAAGACTGAACCTGACCAGTAAAAACCTGAACCTGACCTGTTAAAACTGAATATACCAGTAAAAACCTAAACCTGACCAGTTAAAGACTGAACCTGACCAGTTAAAGACTGAACCTGACCAGTAAAACTTGAACCTGACCAGTTAAAGAGTGAACCTGACCAGTTAAAGACTGAATATAACCAGTAAAAACCTGAACCTGACCAGTTAAAGACTGAACCTGACCAGTTAAAGACTGAATATAACCAGTAAAAACCTGAACCTGACCAGTAAAAACCTGAACCTGACCAGTAAAAACCTGAACCTGACCAGTTAAAGCCTGAACCTGACCAGTTAAAGAGTGAACCTGACCAGTAAAAACCTGACCAGTTAAAACCTGAACCTGACCAGTTAAAACCTGAACCTGACCAGTAAAAAACCTGAACCTGACCAGTTAAAGACTGAACCTGACCAGTAAAAACCTGACCAGTTCAAGACTGAACCTGACCAGTAAAAACCTGAACCTGACCAGTAAAAACCTGAACCTGACCAGTTACAGACTGAACCTGACCAATTAAAGAGTGAACCTGACCAGTAAAAACCTGAACCTGACCAGTTACAGACTGAACCTGACCAATTAAAGAGTGAACCTGACCAATTAAAGAGTGAACCTGACCAGTTAAAGAGTGAACTTGACCAGTAAAAAACCTGAACCTGACCAGTAAAACCTGACCAGTTAAAGACTGAACCTGACCAGTAAAAACCTGACCAGTTAAAGACTGAACCTGACCAGTAAAAACTTGAACCTGACCAGTAAAAAACCTGAACCTGAACAGTTAAAGACTGAATATAACCAGTAAAACCTGAACCTGACCAGTAAAAACTTGAACAGTTAAAGACTGAACCTGAACAGTTAAAGACTGAACCTGACCAGTAAAAACTTGAACCTGACAAGTAAAAACTTGAACCTGACAAGTAAAACTTGAACCTGACCAGTAAAAACCTGACCAGTTAAAGACTGAACCTGACCAGTAAAAACCTGTCCAGTTAAAGAGTGAACCTGACTAGTAAAAACCTGACCAGTTAAAGACTGAACCTGACCAGTTAAAGACTGATTAGGACGTTAGGTCAACACCCTCTAAATATTTGTCAGTCTTGGTTTACTAGCATGTTTTTCTGAATTTCAGTGAAAATAACAAAACTGATCAAGATCAGAGAAATTAAAAGTGAGCACTACCTTTCCCTCCATGTTGTTTCTTGGTTGAGGATGCAGCAGAGACTTCAGAGGCAGCAAGGCGGCGAAGGACGTCAGCAAGAGCAGCTTTCATCACCGTCAGCTCGTCTTCCTGCTGCTGAACACGAAGCTCCAGAGCAGAAAGACGGTCGTTCACATCGGAGACACTCGCTCCAGACATACTGTCATCTAGAGACACGGAAACATGGGTCAGAACATGCTGTCATCTTCAGGGAGACGGAAACATGGGCCAGAACGTACCGTCCTCTACAGAGAACACGGGTCAGAACGTACCGTCATCTACAGAGAGATGGAAACATGGGTCAGAACGTACCGTGCTCTACAGAGAACACGGGTCAGAACGTACCGTCATCTACAGGGAGACGGAATCACGGGTCAGAACGTACCGTCATCTACAGAGAGATGGAAACATGGGTCAGAACGTACCATGCTCTACAGAGAACACGGGTCAGAACGTACCGTCATCTACAGAGAGATGGAAACACGGGTCAGAACGTACCGTGCTCTACAGAGAACACGGGTCAGAACGTACTGTCATCTACAGGGAGACGGAATCACGGGTCAGAACGTACCGTCATCTACAGAGAGATGGAAACATGGGTCAGAACGTACCGTCATCTACAGAGAGACGGAAACACGGGTCAGAACGTACCGTCATCTACAGAGAGACGGAAACACGGGTCAGAACGTACCGTCATCTACAGAGAGACGGAAACACGGGTCAGAACGTACCGTCATCTACAGAGAGACGGAAACCGGGTCAGAACGTACCGTCATCTACAGGGAGACGGAAACACGGGTCAAAAAGTACCAACATCTACAGAGAGAAGGAAACACGGGGCAGAAGGTACCCAGAAACCAGGTATTCACCCCTGATCCAGCAGAGCTCCACAGACCCCTGATCCAGCAGAGACCTGTCTGTATGTGACTGTGTTTTAGGAGGAGAGTATCGATCAGGAAACAATCAGAAACGAACAGTGTGAGCTTTGAGGGTTCGAGTGGTTTATGACGTTCTGGTTCTGGAAAAGATTTCAGAAAATAAACTGAGCTAGAAACATTTTCACTGTTTGAAAGAAAAGTAAACGCTCAGTCCTGCAGGCGCTGCAAGTGTCTGCATGTCTGCTTTACTGCAACACACACAGGGAGGCAAACCCACATGTTTTCTCAGACACAGGTTTGTCTCTGCGTAAACTCGTTAGGACTCTGACTGACATGATGCATTCCTTCAGTGTCTCTGCAGAACAGAACGCAGTCAGTCAGCCTGTACTAACCCCCCGTTCAAATGGTTTTGTGTTCAGGTGCTGTCTTATTCTATGATGATGATATCGGTGACAACGCCAACACTGGTTCAGGCATGTGATTGGCAAAGGGCAAAAAAGCAGTAAAATATACTGAGACCCTGTAAAGCAGGACCCGTGAAAATAACTTATCTGGTGGATGTGTTGCAGAGGGAATCAAAGACAAGTGTCTAATCCACTGCGCCTTCGCCACCTCTCAATAATAAGAATTATTTTGTATTCATTTTTTTACCAAGCTTCAACAGCTAAATGTGCAACATGCAGCATGAAATAATTGATTCTATAACTAAATAATATAACTACTAACTAGAAGTTAATAGGTTATTTTTAATGAACAAGAGACAGCAGCAAAGGTTGCTGCCTGTTTAAGACCTGGTGGCCTAACTGTTTTTTTTATATTATTCGGGAAACTCAGATCAAACTGCAGTTTAGTCTCCGTCTACTGATAAACTGTAGGCAAAAGATTGACATTTCAACTCTGGCAGCGGGCGGGCGTGTGCGTGAGACAAGAACGACCACGACAGTTTCAAGGGATCGAGCCAGTTACACAGAAGCCGTTGCCATGGTTACCTCACGGAGCGCTTGTTTGCCTGTCTGTTGATAAGGAGCGCAGAGTGACACCATGGATCCAAGCCACCTGAAAAAGCCTTATAAACCCTTATAAACCCTGTCACAACCATTCACAAGAAATTAACTAACCCTGCCCCCTCAAATCTTAGGGCAACCATCACAACAAGGTTCTGTTCAGCTGTGACTTTCTCTGCCTAACTTTCTCAGGTCATACAGGACAGGAAATGCCGTCCAGATGGTGAAACACCAGACTGTCCAAGAGGGGGCTCTCCGTGGATACGAAGCATCAGCACAGTCCAACTCCGTCTGGATGAAGACCGGACTCCAGCGGAGCTCAAGTTCAGAAGACCGGCCACAGACAAGAAGAGGCATCCTTGTCAGTTCTGGGTATGACCCGCAGGGTTTCCTCTGCCAGTCAGCATGGTGCTAAAAGAGGTGTGCTAAAGGAGTTGTGGACTGTATGATGACTTGATTCTCTGTAAGCCAGGGGAGGTATAGCCTAAATCTGACTTGGTTCTAAATGTGATTTCTTCTGATGACCCGGAGGTCATGGCAGTCAGAGACACATAAAACTGAGGCCTGGTTTCTGACACTGAAACTGCTCAAGCAACTAACACAAAAAAGACACACCTGCTGCTGTCAGCATCGTCTGAAAAGAACCCAGAGAAATACAGGTGCGTCTTTCATTGTTATGCAGATGATACTCAGTTATATCTATCGATCAAACCAGATGAAACTCATCAGTTAGCTAAACTTCAAATGTGCCTTGAGGATGTTAAAACCTGGATGACCTGTAATTTTCTCATGTTAAACTCAGATAAAACTGAAGTTATTGTTCTGGGGCCCAAGCACCTCCGTGACGCATTATCTAAATATATCTCGTCCCTCTCCTCTCTCCTCCTATCACTTCCTGCAGGTGTTTCTGGCTCTGGAGCTGTAGAGTCTGGATCTGTGGTTGCGGGTCACCTGCTGCCCCCGTGTTCCTGCTCGAAACCCTCTGCTGCAACGACTATTGTTACTAGTCCTATTGTTATTATTGTTATTATAATCATTAACATTACGATTGTTATCATTAACACTACTATAAATATCTGTACCATTTTTCATTTAGTCTATAGCAACATCACCTTTACTGTCTGTACCTCTGTGTGGATATTGTGTAGGCTGCCTCCCTCCCCCTCTTCACACCTGTCTGATGTCACCTCAGGGCATCTGCCACACCTGCCTGCAGCTGTCTCGCTCTGGATGCGTCCTCTCAGGTGCATTAAGGGGTTTACGGAGACAAAAGGCCGACTCATGTCACCCTGACATCTCACCTGCAGCAGTGATGGCATCACTTCCTGAAAGCGTTTATTCTCAACTTGTGATGATGACCCACATTGATGACCCGCGGCTGATTGATCACAGTCAATCAGCCGCGGGTCATCAATTTGGTTCCACCTGGATCTGACCAGAGACCCTCCAGTTCCAGTCCTGTACGTGAGGATCTGAAGCGTTAACTCTTCAGGTCATTTGAGTCTGGCAGCTATTAGTTCCTGGTAACAGCGGCGAGTACCTGCCTGGACCTTTCAATGATTAACGATTTTAACGATGGTCCGGAGGTTTTAGTACCTGAGCTGAAGGTCCAACATTTCTTCTTATCACTTTTTATCTGACAGGAAGTGTTTCAGTAAATAAAGTTTCTCAGCTCTTCACAAACCTCTGGGTGTGTAAATCTCTTTGTTTCTGACAGGAAGTGTTTTAAACAAAGTTAGATTTGTCCCCTTTGGTTTTTACTGATCTGCCGCAGCCTGCAGCTCTGACTACTTCCTGGAACAGGAGGTGAGCAGGATGAATAAGTAAACCGGATCTTGAGTACTGGTTCTGCAGAGTCCCCACACACACTAACACAGTGCTGTCCAAGTCGAGGTTCGGGGACCCGCAGCATCTCATCACAATCTGAATTTATGAAACTTAAACCGGATCTAACTCGCCCCCTCCCCCCTTACTGGTCTCAGACGAGCCCATGTCTTTATCTAGGGGGGGGGGTCTCCTTCAGGAGGAAATGCTGGTTTGTGGCCCTGCAGCCGCCGGAGGGGCGGTGCAGAGTATTTTGATAAATACAGCAGTGACACGTGTAAAGCCGCCAGGGGCGCGTGCGGCTCTCACCGTCCCGCCGCTGCACGGACAGGTGACCAGGTGATCTTTAGGGCGCGAGCGGCGGCGCGGACTCACCTAAACTGCCGGTGAATCCGTCCATTTTCCGGGAGAAAAGCGGGAGTCCGGGCCGGAGGCCTGCGGGAGGCTGAACGCACACTGCGGGCCTCCGTCCGGGGTTTCCACCGCAGCGGGGAGAGGAAGAGCCGAACCGAGCCGAGGCGGGTCTGTCCCCGCAGTGCTGCCGCCGAATCCGTCCGTCCGTCCGTCCGTTGGGCTGAAGATCCGCTGTTTCCTGCGTGCTGAGACCAGAAGCCGCTCCAGGAGGATCCGAGACAGAGACAAGAGAAGCCGCGGAGCCGCAGACACGACGGACCAGCAGAGAGCTTCCGACTCCGCCTGCTCTGGCAGCGCGCGCTTCCCCCCGAGGGGAGGGGGGCGGAGGCGCACGCACACACAGAGCTGGGGGGAGGGGAGGTTGAGAGAGAGGGGGAGGATGGGGGGGAGGCAGGTCAGGTTTCAGCGGGTTGTCCGTCCCAGCAGACATCAGCGCCGCCCGGCGGACATTCACCGTCATCACACGCAGCAGGAAGTGACGTGTTCATAATCAATAAACACCATGAATCAAACTCAGAGCAAACTTTTATTTTGTTGAATATAAAAACAGAATCTCCTCGGAATAAAATCATTAAAATGATGAAACAGAAAAATTAATCAGTAAAAGCAGGAAGTCAGATGTTTCTCTGGTTTGCTCTGATTGGCTAGAGGTCTTTATTCATACAAAATATTTCAACAATAAGCTTTATTTATTCAAAGAGTGTTAACATGAATCCAGTGTCAATAAAGTTCTTTGTCTTCATATTCAGTCCACACGTGATCACATGATCTGAAGCTGAGATGGCGATTTGTCTTTACGGATTCTTCTTCTGTGGTTTCTGAACTTAACATTTACCACTTTATCTAATTATTGACGATGACGACATGTTTACCAATCAACCACTGACTGATCGTTTAGGGGTTTTATTTTGTGGCCAATTACAGGAACATCACGTTCTGCTGCAGGAGGTTCATTTCCTCTTTTAAATCACTGAAACAACGATGATGATGGATGAGTGAATTGACTGATCCGCAACTATTTGGATAATCAATGAAATGACCGACTGAGGAACTGAACCGGTTCTGCAGACTGAATGACTCATTTAGATCGATCAATAGTGAGGACAATACTTTGGTCAGAGACACAAGAAGACCTGAGTTCACCCTGAAGATGACGACGACGGAGGAGGCACTGAACGGTAAACAGCCAATCAGGTCAAAGGTCACACTGGTTCATTAAACATTCACAGGGAGGCCTGAAGCTGCAGTTCGTGTTGGTTCTTAAACGAGAGGAAAAGTGAAGGCAGTCTGGTACAGAGCAGGCACAGGTCTGTTAGCTGACGAAACTCGCAGCCACAATACAACAACAACAACAATATATAAAAAAATTCATTTTAAAAACAACAACAACAACAACAACAACAACACAACGTCACATTCTCAAGGAGCCCCAAGACCAGAAAGACCTGGTCTTTACCCAGGAACACACCCTCCTTCAGGACTACGGAGGCTCCACGGAGGCTCCACGCATTCACCACGACGCCATGTCTGCAGTTACCCTAGCAACGAGATCATCTGAAGAAGACTGAAGGCAGATGCAACTACCAAAGAAGAAGAAGAAGAAGAAGAAGGCACGTCTGACTGAAGAAACTTGGTCCACCAACACCTGAGGGAAGCTCCACCCCTGCAGGTAATACCCCGCCCACAAATGGAAGACTCCACCCACGCAGGGAAGACTCCGCCTCCTGCATCAGTAGCTGAATTTGACCTTCTCGATGTCGGAGATCAGAGTCCTGGCCAGGTAGATCCCCACCATCTGATCACAGGTAAACACACGACTGAGACAGCAGAACCCAGCAGAGACAACGTGTACTAACACAGGTACTCCAGGTACCGTTACACCTACAGTACACACATGCAGTGCTGTTACAGTATTTGTACCTGCAGCAGAGAGATGACGATGAAGACGATGGCCACGGTGTAGAGATTTCCAGGCAACCAGTCCTCCAACGCAGCGATGCAGCCTTTAGTGAAGATGTGATTACTCCACTCAGCCTGTATGGAACAGTGAGGAACGTCAAAGAACATGTTCCCAATAAGAACATCAACGACATGTTACTGTTAAAACCCAAGGAGGAGTCTCCTGTTTGAACACACAATCATGTTGCAACATTAGAACATGTTCTAAAGAGAACATGTTAACAGTAACAAAACGTTCTTATTAGAACATTAACACTTTCCTCGTAAGAACATAAACAAAATGTTGTTGTTGGAACATTGAACGCTTTTTTAGGTCAAAACTCAAGGAGGACATTCCTGTTAGAGCGTGTCATTAGTGTTCTAACTGGAACATGTTAACGGAACAGGAACAAGAACAACGACAACGTTCCTGTTAGAACATTAACCACTTTTGGTCAGTATCAAACCGACAAAGGACCCATGATCCAGCTCAGTTTATAAACGAAAACGTCCTGAAGAGCCACGCCATGCTGACCATCACCTGTCCAAAAAGAAAGTTTGCTTTAAAGAACAGGAAATGACCTCACCTTTGGTCTGTTTCTGACGTCGTAGCCACACTGAGTGTTCAACACCGAGTCCTGACATAAACACAAATACAGACTTATTATACAGTTATGGAACAAGGGGGATTGATCATGTGCTTTGATCTCTGATCAGCCATAAACTCACCGCAGGATCATTGATGCAGCAGGAGAAAGGAACCCCACACTTCTCTCTGCTGCGATGAGTCCCGTTACAGCTGAAATAAACGTTCTGATCCCAGTCGTCTGGCTCCTGAGCTCCACAGCAGTGGTTCTGTTAAAAGAACAAGATACTTTACTCAACAGGACCATGTTCCTACAGGTTTAACTAAAGGTTCCTGAGCTCCACAGCAGTGGTTCTGTTAAAAGAACAAGATACTTTACTCAACAGGACCATGTTCCTACAGGTTTAACTAAAGGTTCCTGAGCTCCACAGCAGTGGTTCTGTTAAAAGAACAAGCTACTTTACTCAACAGGAACATGTTCCTACAGGTTTAACTAAAGGTTCCTGAGCTCCACAGCAGTGGTTCTGTTAAAAGAACAAGCTACTTTACTCAACAGGAACATGTTCCTACAGGTTTAACTAAAGGTTCCTGAGCTCCACAGCAGTGGTTCTGTTAAAAGAACAAGATACTTTACTCAACAGGAACATGTTCCTACAGGTTTAACTAAAGGTTCCTGAGCTCCACAGCAGTGGTTCTGTTAAAAGAACAAGATACTTTACTCAACAGGACCATGTTCCTACAGGTTTAACTAAAGGTTCCTGAGCTCCACAGCAGTGGTTCTGTTAAAAGAACAAGATACTTTACTCAACAGGAACATGTTCCTACAGGTTTAACTAAAGGTTCCTGAGCTCCACAGCAGTGGTTCTGTTAAAAGAACAAGATACTTTACTCAACAGGAACACGTTCCTACAGGTTTAACTAAAGGTTCCTGAGCTCCACAGCAGTGGTTCTGTTAAAAGAACAAGATACTTTACTCAACAGGAACATGTTCCTACAGGTTTAACTAAAGGTTCCTGAGCTCCACAGCAGTGATTCTGTTAAAAGAACAAGATACTTGCCCCCCGTGACCCGGAGCACAGGATAAGCAGTTGACGATGGATAGTTTGTGTTTACTACCCTGACTGTACACTGTAACTTTTACTGTCCTGTTTTAATGTGTTGTTTTTTTCCAATTTCCCTATGTTGCTTTTAAGGTTTTTTATATTTCCCTGTTGCTTTTATGTTTTATGTAAAGCACTTTGAATTACCTTGTTGTTGAAATGTGCTATACAAATAACCTTGCCATGCTGAATGTGCTTTGGCACATAAAGTGATGGATGAAGCATCCCTAGTGGCTTTGTGTAAAACATCTGGAGCAGGCTGTGTAGCTGTTACACTTCCTCTAAATAACGGGTTACTGTCTGAGCTGCAGACATTTCTAACTATGTGATGCCGAGCCACCTGCACACGCACGTCATGAGCAGCGTCCACAGTGTTCGTGTAGTTACTGTCACGCCACAGGGGGAAACAAACGTTCAGCACTGCAGGTTTGACCTGATCTGAATGTTCAACCTCCAGTCAGCTGCTCCTTTGACTACCTCCTAGCCGTCACATTATCCTTCAGACAGGAATCCATTTTTCTCTCTGTCTCTCGGTTAGCAAAGTCACTTCAGAGTTGTTCCAGATAAGAGATCAATACTATAAACGCTCCGCCTACTGACAGTCACCATCTGTAGGAGATCCCGCAGACTGTTTTCTACTTCCTGTTTGCAGCATGATATCTGTACAAAGTATCTCTGCAACCCCCACAGCAGAGACTGAAGCCCTGAAGCCCAGCGCAGGTTTAAGATCTGTCAGGAAGCCGGCTCACCGCTCTGGGTTCAGATTTTAGATTTAGTTTGGATTTTCTGTATCCTGCATGTGGCAGCTGCAGCTGTCATTATTATTTTAATTTTTCAAAGTCATTTTTATCAAACACTTGTCTCATTAATATTTTATGCAATCATCCTGAAAAAGAGACACAAAAAGATCATTAGAATAATGATCGTAGTGACAATTACTTACTGCTATGTCATGATAATAATAACAAACCTTCAGTACTTAAAATCTTAAATGTTTCTGGCATGGATTTCTTTCCTCACTGAGTAATAAGTCTTATAGTTTGTAAAAGCTGCAAGCAGACTGGCTGACTGGGGAACCCTGAGCAGACCGAGCCTGATTGGTTGTTAGTGAAGCAGATAACACAGCAACATCTGTTTCCTGTCCGTCCATCCTGAAAGAGGATCCCTCCTCTTCCTGAACTCACTAGCATTTGTCTGTTAAAAGGATGTTTGGGTGTTTTTCTTGAATGCAGGGTCTGTGGAAAGACAGTTTGTAATGCAGGCCAATATGAACAACACTGAAACACAAACAGACTGTGATGAGTTACCATCCTGTGCAGAGAGTCGATGAGGTTCTGCAGGTCAATGTCGTCTCTGTACGCTTTGATGTTTGCCAGGAAGAAGCCGTTAATCCACTCTCGGACCTGGCTCTGAAAAACCACCGCCAGCACCGCCGCCGTCAGTTCCAGGATAAAGATGAAGCCGATCACGCCGGAAAACTGATGAACCACCAGGACTGGTTAAATGTTCAACAAAGGCCAACATTTCTAACATATAAACTTTAGCAAAAACTTCAGCAGACCGACGATTCTAACGTATAAACTTCAGCAGACCGACGATTCTAACGTATAAACTTCAGCAGACTGAAATATTTAAAGTATAAATTTCAGCAGACCGACGATTCTAACGTATAAACTTCAGCAGACCGACGATTCTAACGTATAAACTTCAGCAGACCGACGATTCTAACGTATAAACTTCAGCAGACTGAAATATTTAAAGTATAAATTTCAGCAGACCGACGATTCTAACGTATAAACTTCAGCAGACCGACGATTCTAACGTATAAACTTCAGCAGACTGAAATATTTAAAGTATAAATTTCAGCAGACCGACGATTCTAACGTATAAACTTCAGCAGACCGACGATTCTAACGTATAAACTTCAGCAGACCGACGATTCTAACGTATAAACTTCAGCAGACCGATGATTCTAACGTATAAACTTCAGCAGACCGACGATTCTAACGTATAAACTTCAGCAGACCGACGATTCTAATGTATAAACTTCAGCAGACTGAAGTATTTTAAGTATAAACTTCAGCAGACTGAAGTATTTTAAGTATAAACTTCAGCAGACCGACGATTCTAACGTATAAACATTAGCAGACCGAAGTATTTTAAGTATAAACTTCAGCAGACCGACGATTCTAACGTATAAACTTCAGCAGACCGACGATTCTAACGTATAAACTTCAGCAGACTGAAGTATTTAAAGTATAAACTTCAGCAGACCGACGATTCTAACGTATAAACATCAGCAGACCGAAGTATTTTAAGTATAAACTTCAGCAGACCGACGATTCTAACGTATAAACTTCAGCAGACCGACGATTCTAACGTATAAACTTCAGCAGACCGACGATTCTAACGTATAAACTTCAGCAGACCGACGATTCTAACGTATAAACTTCAGCAGACTGAAGTATTTAAAGTATAAACTTCAGCAGACCGACGATTCTAACGTATAAACATTAGCAGACCGAAGTATTTTAAGTATAAACTTCAGCAGACCGACGATTCTAACGTATAAACTTCAGCAGACCGACGATTCTAACGTATAAACTTCAGCAGACCGACGATTCTAACGTATAAACTTCAGCAGACTGAAATATTTAAAGTATAAATTTCAGCAGACCGACGATTCTAACGTATAAACTTCAGCAGACCGAAGTATTTAACATAAACTTCAGCAGACCGACGATTCTAACGTATAAACTTCAGCAGACCGACGATTCTAACGTATAAACTTCAGCAGACCGACGATTCTAACGTATAAACTTCAGCAGACCGACGATTCTAACGTATAAACTTCAGCAGACCGACGATTCTAACGTATAAACTTCAGCAGACCGAAGATTCTAACGTATAAACTTCAGCAGACCGACGATTCTAACGTATAAACTTCAGCAGACCGAAGATTCTAACGTATAAACTTCAGCAGACCGACGATTCTAACGTATAAACTTCAGCAGACCGAAGTATTTAACATAAACTTCAGCAGACTGAAGTATTTAACATAAACTTCAGCAAACCGACGATTCTAACGTATAAACTTCAGCAGACTGAAGAATTTCAAGTATAAACTTCAGCATACCGACGATTCTAACGTATAAACTTCAGCAGACCGACGATTCTAACGTATAAACTTCAGCAGACCGACGATTCTAACGTATAAACCTCAGCAGACCGAAGTATTTTAAGTATAAACTTCAGCAGACCGACGATTCTAACGTATAAACATTAGCAGACCGAAGTATTTTAAGTATAAACTTCAGCAGACCGACGATTCTAACGTATAAACTTCAGCAGACTGAAGAATTTCAAGTATAAACTTCAGCATACCGACGATTCTAACGTATAAACTTCAGCAGACCGACGATTTTAACGTATAAACTTCAGCAGACCGACGATTCTAACGTATAAACTTCAGCAGACCGAAGTATTTTAAGTATAAACTTCAGCAGACCGACGATTCTAACGTATAAACATTAGCAGACCGAAGTATTTTAAGTATAAACTTCAGCAGACCGACGATTCTAACGTATAAACTTCAGCAGACCGAAGTATTTTAAGTATAAACTTCAGCAGACTGAAGTATTTTAAGTATAAACTTCAGCAGACTGAAGTATTTTAAGTATAAACTTCAGCAGACCGACGATTCTAACGTATAAACTTCAGCAGACTGAAGTATTTTAAGTATAAACTTCAGCAGACCGACGATTCTAACGTATAAACTTCAGCAGACCGACGATTCTAACGTATAAACTTCAGCAGACTGACGATTCTAACGTATAAACTTCAGCAGACTGAAGTATTTAACATAAACTTCAGCAGACCGACGATTCTAATGTATAAACTTCAGCAGACCGACGATTCTAACGTATAAACTTCAGCAGACCGAAGTATTTAACATAAACTTCAGCAGACCGACGATTCTAACGTATAAACTTCAGCAGACCGAAGTATTTAACATAAACTTCAGCAGACCGACGATTCTAACGTATAAACTTCAGCAGACCGACGATTCTAACGTATAAACTTCAGCAGACCGACGATTCTAAGTATAAACTTCAGCAGACTGAAATATTTAAAGTATAAACTTCAGCAGACCGACGATTCTAACGTATAAACTTCAGCAGACCGACGATTCTAACGTATAAACTTCAGCAGACTGAAATATTTAAAGTATAAACTTCAGCAGACCAACGATTCTAACGTATAAACTTCAGCAGACCAACGATTCTAACGTATAAATTTCAGCAGACCAACGATTCTAACGTATAAACTTCAGCAGACTGAAATATTTAAAGTATAAACTTCAGCAGACCAACGATTCTAACGTATAAACTTCAGCAGACCGACGATTCTAACGTATAAACTTCAGCAGACCGACGATTCTAACGTATAAACTTCAGCAGACTGAAATATTTAAAGTATAAATTTCAGCAGACCGACGATTCTAACGTATAAACTTCAGCAGACCGAAGTATTTAACATAAACTTCAGCAGACCGACGATTCTAACGTATAAACTTCAGCAGACCGAAGTATTTAACATAAACTTCAGCAGACCGACGATTCTAACGTATAAACTTCAGCAGACCGACGATTCTAACGTATAAACTTCAGCAGACTGAAATATTTAACATAAACTTCAGCAGACCGACGATTCTAACGTATAAACTTCAGCAGACCGAAGTATTTAACATAAACTTCAGCAGACTGAAATATTTAAAGTATAAACTTCAGCAGACCGATAATTCTAACGTATAAACTTCAGCAGACCGACGATTCTAAAGTATAAACTTCAGCAGACCGACGATTCTAACGTATAAACTTCAGCAGACTGAAGTATTTAAAGTATAGACTTTGGCTGTTTTAACATACAAACTTCAGCAGACAGATGTTTTCCCTCAGAGCCCCCACACAGCCGGCGAAGCCCAGGATGAAGGTGACTCCGCCCACCACCAGGACCAACCAGACTGGGTCGAAACCATGCAGCCGAGTCACCTGGGTCAGATCCAACAGGACTCCCTGTAAACCACAGCAAAGCAGTTCAGGAAAGGTAAAGCAGTAAGAGAGGTCAAACCTTTAGATATAATTATGATGTGATGATCAATTTTAAACCAACTTTCACTACCTTAACTTAGCAACTCATTTCACTCTTCAAGAAACAAGAAATAAATACTGTTGTGATTGTAATTCAGTGTGTTCATTCACCTTTTCACTCCACGCCCAGAAACCAGCTGAAATGAAGGCAGCTCCAGCCAGCTGCAACACAAAGACACACACCAGCGTTTAGTCTTATCCAATACAGAAACAGACCTGCATTACTTTCTTGTCTGAATATAAAAGCGTTATGTACTGGTTGATGTGAGAGGCATGCTGAGATACTTGTCTGAAGCATAGACTGTATAAAAGAAGAGGGAACAGCTGCCATGAAGTCACCCGTTGGTTTGTTGACTACTGTTTTAAAGCCTCGAGTTTGGCAGTTTGGCCGTCGCCATGTTGACTTTTTGCAGCAAGGCACTGGACGTGACCATATTTGGACGAGAGAGTGGCGCAAGCTAGCTTGGATAGCAAGGTGCAATTTTAATTCACGTTAACTGAGATATTAGCTGGGATGCTAACTATGTTCCTCTAAATGGGACCATAATTTACTAAATGAACATCATGCTGTGTTGAAGAAGACTTTACTGACGGAATAAATCAGCTGAGAAGTAGAAGCATTTTCTCAGAGACTTCTATACAATCACACTTCTTTCTGCAGTCGCCCCCTGCTGGCTGTCAGAGAGGACGCAGGTTTAAGGCTCTTCAGCCTTCAGCCCTGCGTCCTGTGGGTCTGAAGTCAGCTGCTGATAAACCAGGAGTGAGACCCTTACAGGCCGTTCACACTCTGAGACCCAACAAGAACAGAACTGTGACTGATGAGGTTTCACAAGAACACACTTCCTGCTCCCTCAACCACACAGGATACCACTGACATCACTTCCTGTCAGCTGAGTGCCAGACAGGAAACAGCTTTCAAAGACAACACAGCTCTGTCTCAGTCAGTTTAACTTGTGAACATTCTGTGTGACCAGGTAAACAAGTAAACATGGGATCAGTGGCCTGGACTATGAAGGGAGTTCAGCCTGCTCAGAGTGAACTTTGGGAAACAAACGGTCTGCTACACTGGAGTTAAACTACAAAAGGAGGATCAGAGGTTGTTGGTTGAGTCCGTGTTAACTCGTATAAAAAGAGGCGTATTCGGCCGTGCAGGCAAAGTTTTTTTTCCTCCAGAGGAACGCACGTATCAGGAAATTCTGAATGTGACACATTAACGGCTAAGTCTAATATCGTGGCGGCCGACAAAGCCCGGGAGGCTTGTTGGACTAAACTTGTAGCCTGATTCTCTTCAGTGTTCTTCTTGTAGTTCAGATCTCTAGCCTGTATTTTATGTGGAATATAATGAAGATGTAAAGGTCCAGCTGCACATGAGGTCCACTGTAACAGAAGGAGACGTCCACGTGCAGGAGAACCTCCAGTTAACCGCCAACAAAACCTGCTGGGAGCGGTTCAGGGATGAAGCGTAAATCGCCATGGCAACAGACCTCGGGTAACACCCATCCACCTTTTGTAGTACGGGTTAACCGGGAAGTTACTCCTGAAGCTACCTGGATAAGCCGGGTACCTGGCTTGGTAGTACAGGCCACAGGTAAACATGTGATCAGAGTGCACCACGAAGCAGGATTTGAGCTTATCCAGGTAACTTCAGGGTTAACCCTGCTGGGTTTTCAGCACCACGAAGGTGGTTCACTTCTTCCCATGGTAACTTATGCTGAACGGCTAACCTGCTCCGGAGCAGGTTCTGTTCCAGATCAGAGACCAACTCTGTGAAAATGACGTCACCATCTGTAGGAAATCCCACAGACTGTTTTAGCCAATAGGCTGCTTTATGTTTGCAGCGGTGATGTGGAGAAACTCTTGACTCCAGCGATATAATCCTGCAGAGACTGAGCCTGCAGGTTTTTACAGCACAGCAGGATCAGCCTATTTACTGCCTTTAAATGTCTTTAATATTTTTAAAGAAAGGGGTTTTATTTTTCAATATTAGGAGCAGTTTGGTCGGGATATTGAAATACTAAATTTAATATGAACGTAGGCTGTTTATTTTAGGTTAGTATAGCTTTCTTAGGCCTGCTACAGAGACTGCGGTCATGTTCATGTTCATCATGTGAGCTTTCAGCAGCCTAGATGTTGACATTCAGTCTTTCAGACACTATTTGAGCTCATTTTATGGCATGAATGGAGTTTTGTTTCATTGCTTTATGAAGTTAATTTAGAACAACGTTTGGAACACTTTTAAATTAATCTCATTTTTGAAGGGACGAGTTTTTTAAAGTGAGGGGGAAGACCACTTATTCAGCGCCCGAGTCTTTTAATGTGGAGACGCCGACACACAGCCGAGCTGAAAGAATAAGGCTGATATTTTCGTCCAGCTCATAAGAACACTTTAAATCAACACAATAGAATATACTACTGTTCATTTAGACATTCACACCGTCTCCCTGCATGTGTCAGCTGCAGCCGTGCTGCTGTCGTGTTTCTGTAGTGTTACGGTTTAATCCTCGTTCATAAAATATGACGCTCTGCTGACAGTGGACCTGTTCATGTCTGTGACTGGTCATCTGCTGCTAACTCCGCCTCTTTTATGCTGGATTGGGAAACCCTGGGTTGACTTACCGAGTCGATAACCAGCTTCGTGGTAGCGCTTATCCCGACTGTTCGGGTTAGTGAAACCAGATAACGAAAACATATCCTGGGTATGTTGAACTTGCTTCGTGGTGCAGGCCCCAGGTAAATATGTGATCAGGTAAACATATGATCAGGTAAACAGGTAAACATGTGATCAGGTAAACATGTGATCAGGTAAACATGTGATCGGGTAAACATGTGATCAGGTAAACAGGTAAACATGTGATCAGGTAAACAGGTAAACATGTGATCGGGTAAACATGTGATCGGGTAAACAGGTAAACATGTGATCAGGTAAACAGGTAAACATGTGATCGGGTAAACATGTGATCAGGTAAACAGGTAAACATGTGATCGGGTAAACATGTGATCAGGTAAACATGTGATCAGGTAAACAGGTAAACATGTGATCGGGTAAACATGTGATCAGGTAAACAGGTAAACATGTGATCAGGTAAACAGGTAAACATGTGATCGGGTAAACATGTGATCGGGTAAACATGTGATCGGGTAAACATGTGATCGGGTAAACATGTGATCGGGTAAACATGTGATCAGGTAAACAGGTAAACATGTGATCAGGTAAACAGGTAAACATGTGATCAGGTAACTCACCCAGAAGATGATGTTGTAACTGAACATCAGGTATTTGTAGCAGCAGCTGACCTCAGCGTTGTCATAGCGATAGTAGTACATCTGTCACAACACACTGCAGTTACATACTGTACACGTACACTGGTACTGTTAGCGAAACAGAACTGGACCCCGGTACTGTTAGCGAAACAGAACTGGACCCTGGTACTGTTAGCAGCATCAAGAACAACAGAACTGGACCCCGGTACTGTTAGCAGCATCAAGAACAACAGAACTGGACCCCGGTACTGTTAGCGAAACAGAACTGGACCCCGGTACTGTTAGCAGCATCAAGAACAACAGAACTGGACCCCGGTACTGTTAGCAGCATCAAGAACAACAGAACTGGACCCCGGTACTGTTAGCAGCATCAAGAACAACAGAACTGGACCCCGGTACTGTTAGCAGTATCAAGAACAACAGAACTGGACCCCGGTACTGTTAGCAGCATCAAGAACAACAGAACTGGACCCCGGTACTGTTAGCGAAACAGAACTGGACCCCGGTACTGTTAGCGAAACAGAACTGGACCCTGGTACTGTTAGCAGCATCAAGAACAACAGAACTGGACCCCGGTACTGTTAGCAGTATCAAGAACAACAGAACTGGACCCCGGTACTGTTAGCAGTATCAAGAACAACAGAACTGGACCCTGGTACTGTTAGCGAAACAGAACTGGACCCCGGTACTGTTAGCAGCATCAAGAACAACAGAACTGGACCCCGGTACTGTTAGCGAAACAGAACTGGACCCTGGTACTGTTAGCAGTATCAAGAACAACAGAACTGGACCCCGGTACTGTTAGCAGCATCGAGAACAACAGAACTGGACCCCGGTACTGTTAGCAGTATCAAGAACAACAGAACTGGTCCCTGGTACTGTTAGCAGTATCAAGAACAACAGAACTGGACCCTGGTACTGTTAGCGAAACAGAACTGGACCCCGGTACTGTTAGCGAAACAGAACTGGACCCCGGTACTGTTAGCAGCATCAAGAACAACAGAACTGGACCCCGGTACTGTTAGCAGTATCGAGAACAACAGAACTGGACCCCGGTACTGTTAGCAGCATCGAGAACAACAGAACTGGACCCCGGTACTGTTAGCAGTATCGAGAACAACAGAACTGGACCCCGGTACTGTTAGCAGCATCGAGAACAACAGAACTGGACCCCGGTACTGTTAGCGAAACAGAACTGGACCCCGGTACTGTTAGCAGTATCAAGAACAACAGAACTGGACCCCGGTACTGTTAGCAGTATCAAGAACAACAGAACTGGACCCCGGTACTGTTAGCAGTATCAAGAACAACAGAACTGGACCCCGGTACTGTTAGCAGTATCAAGAACAACAGAACTGGACCCCGGTACTGTTAGCAGTATCAAGAACAACAGAACTGGACCCCGGTACTGTTAGCAGTTAGCTTGTAACTGGTTCGGTTTCAAGTCTTTAACTTTAAATGTTAGCATTAACTTTGTTAGCTTAGCTTAGCTCTGGGTGTGAGCTAGTTAACAACTGGGCGCCTTTGCCTCGCTATGTTTCTGTAAAGTACCGACACGGTACCGAATTGTTCACCGCCCATCCGGTTCCTTTGCGCGGTACCGAAGAGCAGCGTTACCGTGCCGTTATTAGCCGGTAATGTGCCGTTATTAGCCGGTAATGTGCCGTTATTAGCCCGTAACGGTGAACCGGAGTTCCTGGAGAGTTTGCTGCGGGCTAACAGGAAGCGGCTAACGCTGGAGCTAAAGTGAAGTACAGGGAGCGGGTTCCTGTAGCAGAGAGGTAGCAGCCTCACCTGAGCTCAGAGAGAGGGAGTCACCTGTCCTTACCTCTCAGCAGTCTGTAGAAACACGACCAGGCTCCTCCGACTCTGTCAGCAACACACCCTGCTGATAACGGACCGCTGCTTCCTCCAACAACAACAACAAGCAGCCAGCTGCGGCTTTCAGGACTTTACAGGTGCTGCCGCCCCCTGCTGGCCCGGAGGGGGAAGGACCAAAGCTTCTGTTCTTCACCCAGCAGCTCTCTCTCCGCTTCAGTATCCCAGGTAAAGGTTTCCTGTCCCAGCTGTTTCTTTAGCTTCTCCTTTTGCAAAGCTTGTATTTATACCTACCTGGCAGGTACCCAGCACCATCTGAAGCTTCTGGGATCTGAAGACCATTTCCAGCATTAAATCTTCTCTATTCTTTCCAAAACTGTAAATTCAATTCAGTTTTATTTATACGGCACCAAACAAACGCCACTCAGATCATTTCTCAGTTTATGGAGCAGAGGCTCGATGACCAGAGAACAGAGGGCAGCCCGGTGTGACCCCCCTCTGACCAGTGAAAGGAGCTCTCAGACCCCCATTCATTTTTAGAACACCTGCAGTGTGACTATACAGAACCTGGATCTGGGCTATAAAGCCTGGGCTGAACCCAAAGGCAGCTAGAGTTCACCACAGATCCAGGAGTTCAACCCGGGTCTGCAGCCAACGAGCTAGAGACCTCCAAAACATCACACATTAAAGTGACACTGCCGGCCACACAGTATGTCTGATCAGCGTGGATAACAGCAGCCGTCACCTCTGGAAGCCTCGGGGCCAGGACCCGGGACAGTACGTTATAGTCTGTGCAGAGCAGGGAAACTGGTCTCCAGGTCTTCAGCTCCTGCAGGTCTCCCTTCTTGGGCAGCAAAGTGATGAGCGCCCTCCCGCGGCTCAGAGGCAGCCGACCTCTCCTCCAACAAGTCTTCACCCAACACCGACCAGCAGGGCCGACCGTCCGGGCCAGGAGCCCTGCCACCCTGAGAACCCATCAGCGTAAAGTTCATCAAGGCAAACACGAGCCTCCAACTTCACCCTGGCCTCAGCGTCCACCTGAGGAAGAGCAGTGAAGAAGCTGCGGCACACACCTGTCAGCTAATTTCCTAATCTCAGAGGAGTCTGAGAGCGCAGAGCCACTGTCAGGTCGCAGGGAGGGAACAAGTTTTCCTCTCCAGACCAAAAAAGAGTCCGTCTGCGGGACGTCCAGGAAGCGTGACCTGACCAGAGCTCCCTGTGCTGCGGCGCCCAGCAGCATGGCCAGAGCCGCCTTTTTAGATTTAAGGGTCTAAAAGAATCTACCAAACCCTGCAGTTTGTTCAAAATGTTCACAGGCAATCCAGCCGTGCCAGAGAAAACACCTTCCAGTGAGTCCAGGTATAAAACATCCTCCACACATCAGACAGCTCACGAGCTTCAGTCTGAACCTGCGTGAGGAAGCAACATGAGGTTCTTGATGATTCCTGTCAAGCTTTGGATTTTCAGTACATTTAAAAACACCTCCTCATCACTGTTACCGTCACACAGGACATTAAGCGCCGCTAACCCGTCTGCTGCGCCTCAACAAAAACAAGGTTTTCAGCAATAAACAGCCCTCAATCATTTTCTCCTCGACTTTGTAGGAAGAAGGTAACAAAGTCCTGGAAACACATTCCCACCGCTCCTCTACAGCTGGACCCCCCAGACACTTTCATTATCTACTCTGTGTTTCCATCTGTGTTCTTCAGCTCCAGCAGCTTGAAAGAAGCAGTTCTGTTAACTTCGGCCCTCCATTTAGCTTCAGAGCGCCTCTGTTGGAATCCCACATGGAGAAAAGAGGCCTGAGAAGAGAACAAGAGGAAACTGGTTTCAGCATCAGCAGCTATTTGTGCTTTGACTCTGAGGATCGGATAGACTTCCTGCTCTGTTAGAACATCATCTGCAGAGTTTCCTGATCTTTCTGTCAGAGACTCAGCTGACTCAACAAATAGCTCAGCAGCCGGAACGCTACAACCTGTGAGGCGAGGGTCAGGTGACCAGCAGAGACCACAGACGGCGTCGGGAGTGAAAACTCTGCCTCACTGATCCACATGGACAAAATAACAGCTGTCAGGACCAGGTTCCAGGTGTTCCTAATAAACCGGTCAGCTCGCTGTGAATGTGTCGGTACACTCTGCGTGTGTGATGTGATCTGTTACCGTGACTCCTCGCCTCCAGCAACCCATCACCGTCTCCATGGCAACAGCAAGTGATGCCACACGTTATGGATAATTTCGTCTCATCAGTTGGGGGGGTGGGGGGGTCTGAATCACAGCTTCCAAGGTTCAGGTTCAACACTGAAACAAACTCACATCGTCTGCAGCACCAAAATCTGTTCAAAAGAGCCCACATTTAAACCTGTGACTCAGTAAGCAAGTTTGAAGGTGGAACTGACCGGATTCTTTCCCAACTAGAAAGAACCTTTAGTTTGTGTACTCTGAGACAGATCTGGATCTAAACAGACGAGAACCCGGGCCTGTTCCCTTCAACAATCTCTCATTCAGCTTCAGACACTCTGAGAACTCCTCACTGTCTTTTTCTGTCTTGTTTAATTCACAGAGAAGAACTTGTGGTCCAGGTGAACCTGATCTGGGCTCTGTGGTTGTTTCCTCAGAGCTGGGAGAACAGATAATCCTCAGTAATCCCACTTGATCCAACAATATGGGGCTGGTGAGAGGAAGTAATAAGAGGGGATCGGGATCAGATGATGGCTGAGCAGCAAAAAGCCCCGTTAGTAACACATTCAGACTTTCCTCTGTATAAATGCTGAAAATGTGAATGGAGTTTGGAACAGAGAGTAAATGTGAGCAGAATACCTGAGAAACACGCTTATTTACACCTGATAACAGCTGATCCTGGTCCATAAATATTCATCAGGCCACACTGAGCTGCATTAATATTCATTATTCTCCCCTTTCATTTAGCAGGAACAGTGCACATAAATGACATAGATTTCATCTGCAGTCCTTGGACAGGTGTTTTACTGTCACATAAATCATGAGAATGTGCAACAAAAGAGATGTGAATCCAGACATTGTACTTTTACCATTTAACAATACCTTTATTGAATTTTGAACAATCAACACAGGATGCAGAGTCCTCACGTATCACTTCCACGCACGTCTTTACACGTTTCACTAATTGACATGTCTTCCCAGCCACCAGAACGTGGCTTGTGTGCTTAAAGTTCAGCGTTTAAAGGACTTTTTCTATTCATAATCTCGGACAGACGCTGGCTAACATTCTTCCACAATATTTGAACTCTCGGGCTTTCCCGTAAACAGTGCAGTAAAGAACCTTCTCATCAGAGCATGTGGAGCACGTATCTGCAACATTAGGAGATATCCGATGTAACCGGGGTCATGTGCGTTCTCAGGAGCCATTCATATAGAAGTGATTTAAACTTTGGATCCACAGTCTGTTTTTAAACGGGCACTCTCCCTTCTATGTGCATTTAAGGTATCCGATGCTGAGGAGGTGGAAAACTTCCCCAACACGTTTCGTCCGGCGCTGCCAGTGGTGCTACTCACACCATGCCTTTAGACTTTGATGACATGCAGCTTTTTCAGGAATTTGATATCTCTGACATAACTGATCAAAAGAGAACCTCCCTCTGTCCAGATTCTGAATCCTCCATCTTTAAAACCAGGTTTAATAAAGTAAACTGAGATATGATGGATACATCCCAGCCCAGGTGTTGTGGGAGGCAGAGACTGTCTTCCTAACAAAGGGACACCTTTAACTCAGTACCACATCTGGATATTTTATGAATATGAATTTAAATCTGGAATAATTAATGGATTAATGGTTAACTGGGCCACCCAATAATACCACCCCCCCTTTCATAAGGCGTGTAGTAAGTGAAGGCTGGCTCTCCTGTTATTCAAATCGACTAAGTCATTTAGTAACTGTACCGTAACATGCATTGGACCGAGGGAGTGAAGGCGCATTTCATTTAAAGAAAACAACAACAACATTCCCAAGCCTGACAATTTTAACAATAGTCACAGTAAATATTTTTTTTAAAGGTAAATTACATGCACACACACAAACTAAAGTACATACGAAATCAATAAATAAGAAATGGGGGGGGGTGGGGGTCTCCAGATTCTCAGCCAAAAGTTAAAACGTAGGAGGCTGATGGCAGAGTGGGGGGGTGATCTCAGCAGCACCCAGAGAGGAGAAATGGGAAATAATGGTTCCCAAACCAAACAAAACGTTTTGTTGCTTATCAAATAGCTAATCCCTTCAGTGGAGCTCGTCATGAAGCCAGTCAACACGAGCTGCTCTGATTTTCAGTTTAGAAGAACCAGCAGTTAAAGAGCAGGTGAGGGCGCCCTTATGAAGATTTGAGAGTGATTGTTGAGCCCAACGCTACTGACAGGGAATTACAGATAGATTTCCAGAGAGTCATCAGTCTTGGATAAAGCCAGAACATATGGAGGCGTGATGCAGGGGCTTCCCTACATCCGTCACAAGTAGGGTCCATGTCTGGTTTAACCTTTGCTGGTCTGTCCAATAAATGCGATGTCCAAATGTGAACTGTATGAGCGCATATAGAACTTCTTTCCCCTCCTCATCTTTAAACGTATGATCCAAATCGTCCTCCCAGATTTGTCTTGAATCCAAGTCGAACTCGGTCTGTAGAACAAGCCTCTTTTATTATATTTTTATTATACTGTATTTCTTCATCCAATCATTGATATGACCATATTAGACTATTGATCGAGTGATTCTCTAACACTGTCCAGTGAGTTGTTAAAGGTCCAGTGTGTCGTCATCATGGGGTAGTGTAGATGCAGACAGATGACAGCAGAAGTCATGGATGTAAAGGTGTAAAATATGTTGTTGGATTAATTTCATGTAACCTAGTTATTCTCCTGCCTGTGGTTTGGCTTGGCTGGTTAACGAGACAATCAGCTGATCAGTAATTGGCAATAAAACGTTAACGTTAACTTAGAGCATGGAAGTGATCAGCCAGCCAAACCTTTACTGCCCTGGTAGAAAAAACATGTTGTTGGATTGTAATTTAATGTGGTTCTTCTCCAGCCTCTGTTACCTTCTTGAGACAAACAGCTGATGAATATTATTGGTAATGACATGGTACCAGCAGGGAAGCTCAGATCACTTACATTTATTCATTTAGCTGACGCTTTTATCCAAAGCGACTATACATGTCAGAGGTCACACTGGAGCAACGAGGGGTGAAGTGTCTTGCTCAGGGACACAGTGTCATAGAGGGGGATTGAACCCGGGTCTCTCACACCAAAGGAATGCGTCTTATCCATTGCGCCATCACCACCCTGTCAGAGCAGCAGCTAAACTTCACAGGACCGTGTGCCTGTCAAGTGACAAATAATGAATACTTTCCCAATTTGCAAAGGTTTTTTTCTCTACCATGCACACAAATGTGTAATTTGTACTTTCACATGCTAAATTAAAAACGTTGCACCGTTTTACCACAAGCTGAAATTATGGCTGTCAGTACTACTTTGTGTTTCTGTTGTATTTCAAAAAATAAAAAAGACATTTTGGTAAGATTTGCAGATTGCTTGTCTAGTTAAACACAGTGAGAGGAGCCTTGATCCTCACCTGACGATGCCTTTGTAAACTTCATGTGGTTTCTAATGGGCTGTGGTGCAGAAACAGTGAGGCTTACATGTTCCTGGTATCTGTCAGTGGTCGTACTTGGTGCACTAGATGTTCAATTCAATTCAATTCAATTCAGTTTTATTTATATAGCGCCAAATCACAACAACAGTTATCTCACAGCGCTTTTCATAAAAGAGCAGGTCTAGACCGTACTCTGTGATGATATTTACAGAAGCCCAACAGTTCCCACCAAGAGCAGCACTAGGAGACAGAGGCAAGGAAAAACTTCCTTTTAAGAGGCAGAAACCTCGAGCAGAACCATGACTCAGGGTGGGCGGCCATCTGCCTCGACCGGTTGGGGTGAAGGAGAGAGAGAGAGAGAGAGAGAGAGAGAGAGAGAGAGAGAGAGAGAGAGAGAGAGAGAGAGCGAGAGAGAGAGGCAGCCTACACAATATAGACACAGAGGTACAGACAGTAAAGGTGATGTTGCTATAGACTAAATGAAAAATGGTACAGATATTTATAGTAGTGTTAATGATAACAATCGTAATGTTAATGATTGTAATTACAATAATAACAATTAAAGCTGCAAGCAGCGTTGGGCGGGCCCTCGCACTTGTAAGCGCGTCCGGGTGTGAACCGGCCGAGTTGCATATTCTGGAGCTCTGCCGGTGCGGCTGTGAATTTGTTACGCGGTTATGACGCTGCATGAAGGTGCTATATGTCACTTCCTGTGTCCCCTATGTGGAGCTACATAGCACTTGCCGCTATGAATATAAATCGGTATTGGCGTGTAGATGTCTGCGGGGTGGGAGAGTTATCAAGCACGTAAAGTTTGTTATATATTTCCCTGCCTTGTTGTTTATGTGTACATACAGAGGAAGAATGTGAGAACAGCACACATTTCATCGTTACTGTGTTTCTGCTCCAGCCTGACTAAAAGAAAAGCGTTTTTGGGATTAAATGGACTTTATTAGCTGCTGCAGTGCAGGATGAACTCAGAACAGACCCATTTCTCACCTTATTATTCTAAACCATGCAACGAAGAAGAAGAAATGCATAATAAATCCTGGGACAAAATCTGTCCACAAATACTGTACAGCATGTAGTCTAATGAACAAGACTTGTGTTATAGCTGACTTGGGCAGTGAAATGTTAAATTTTTTTAATTCATGTGGTCATAGTTGTCCACAACTCAAATCAGAATATAAGAAGAAATGTTTTATACCACCTCAAGAAGGCTTCCTATCAGAAAGGTAGGAAGGTATTTCAAATGTACAACTGCAGTCCTGAAATCTAAGTAAAGTAATTTCCCTGACATTTTTGTGTTACTTTACTTTTAATAGACCCATGTAACAGGTTTTATACTTCCTGTGAGTATAATCCAATCAATCTTATTTTCATACTGTATATCCGTTGTGTAATTTGATAAATTGTGTTGTATGTCGTGCTCGCATCTCAGAGAAGACTCTGACTGCAACATGCGTCTTTGTAAAGAGAGAAACGGACAGAAAAAGTCTCTAACTCTGCCTGTCAGCTTGCTCTGCTCCGTTAAAACTGAATTTACCATACAGAATTGAATACGAGTGCACTCCAGATTTAGCTGCAGCCAGCTGACCGTGTGCTTCTCCCTATACCGCAGTTCTGTGTCCATGCATGCAGCAAACTGAAAGCACTGTCTGTCGGAGCGTCTACGTGAAAAGAGAAGGAAGACATTGCTGGTAGTATTGTCTTCAGAGTTGTTAAACACCTCAGCGCACTGAAGGAAGCCATCTGACTGTGTGAGGGGCAAGATCGTTGATGTCTGCAGGCAGAGTAGGAGCTCTCCTGTCTGACTGGTCCACCAATAGCAGAGAAGATGACCCCTTGAGACACAGCCCCTCCTCATTTGCATAATGAGGCAGAAATGCATACAACAATTTAAAAAGACAGGCAGAAATAAATACCATGGGTGAAAATAAATAAGGTAAATAAATACAAAGGAAGAATAAAACAGACAAAAATATTAAAACACACACATAAATAAATACATTAAAAAAATTAGTAATAAATAAAGTTGAATAAACAAATAAGGTAATTATAACAAAGGTGAATAAGTAAAGGCACTAATTAAAATATATACATTTATGTCTCCTTGTATAATTTAATTACTACCTACATTTATTTATTTACTTAATTTTTTTGTGTATTTAATTGATGCTTATTTATTTATTGAGCATTTATTTATTTCTGTATTTATTTCTGACTGTGTCAGGATCGGTCCTCCATAGCGGGGTGGGAGAGTTATCAAGCACGTAAAGTTTGGTTCAGATGTGAGCATGTACACTGAAGTTACGACAACTTCCTGTGTCATGGCGAAGACTTGATCTCTGACGCCACGCCACGGACACACCCATTGACGAAAACTCGCAAATAGCACAACTTTTCATCTTCAATGCCTTTAGAAGGCACAGCACAAATTTGAAGTCGGTCGGACTAAATCCCTAGGAGGAGTTCGTTGAAGTACGAAGTGTGTAAATCATCCAAAATTTGACGTAAAATTCAAAATGGCCGACTTCCTGTTGATTTTAGGGCATCGCTCCAAGAGGCTTTTTTGTGCGTCTGGACAAGATACACGTACCACAGAAAATTCGTGCACGTAGGTAAAACGTGCGGCGGGGGCTGCTTCGTTAAAAGTCACTTCCTGTTGCCAGCAGGTGGCGCTATGACTGTCTGTGAATGTCAGCATGTACATGTGTTCAGGGCGGGACTCTCATCCTACATGTACAGTTTGGTCCAGATGTGAGCATGTACACTGAAGTTACGACAACTTCCGTGTCATGGCGAAGAGCTGATCTTTGACGCCACGCCACGGACACGCCCATTGACGAAAACTGCAAATAGCACAACTTTTCATCTTCAATGCCTTTAGAAGGCACACAGAAATTTGAGGTCGGTCGGACTAAATCCCTAGGAGGAGTTCGTTAAAGTACGAAGTGTGTAAATCATCCAAAATTTGACGTAAAATTCAAAATGGCCGACTTCCTGTTGATTTTAGGGCATCGCTCCAAGAGGCTTTTTTGTGCGTCTGGACAAGATACACGTACCACAGAAAATTCGTGCACGTAGGTGAAACGTGCGGCGGGGGCTGCTTCGTTAAAAGTCACTTCCTGTTGCCAGCAGGTGGCGCTATGACTGTGTGAATGTCAGCATGTACATGTGTTCAGGGCGGGACTCTCATCCTACATGTACAGTTTGGTCCAGATGTGAGCATGTACACTGAAGTTACGACAACTTCCGTGTCATGGCGAAGAGCTGATCTTTGACGCCACGCCACGGACACGCCCATTGACGAAAACTTGCAAATAGCACAACTTTTCATCTTCAATGCCTTTAGAAGGCACAGCACAAATTTGAGGTCGGTCGGACTAAATCCCTAGGAGGAGTTCGTTAAAGTACGAAGTGTGTAAATCATCCAAAATTTGACGTAAAATTCAAAATGGCCGACTTCCTGTTGATTTTAGGCTATCGCTCCAAGAGGCTTTTTTGTGCGTCTGGACAAGATACACGTACCACAGAAAATTCGTGCACGTAGGTGAAACGTGCGGCGGGGGCTGCTTCGTTAAAGGTCACTTTCTGTTGCCAGCAGGTGGCGCTATGACTGTGGGTGAATGTCGGCATGTACATGTGTTCAGGGCGGGACTCTCATCCTACATGTACAGTTTGGTCCAGATGTGAGCATGTACACTGAAGTTACAACAACTTCCTGTTTCATAGCGAATCATCGACGCCACGGACACGCCCATTGACGAAAACGCGCAAATAGCACAACTTTTCATCGTCAATGCCTTTAGAAGGCACAGCAGAAATTTGACGTCGATCCGACTAAATCCCTAGGAGGAGTTCGTTAAAGTACGAAGTATGTAAATCATCCAAAAATGGCCATAAAATTCAAAATGGCCGACTTCCTGTTGACTTTAGGCTATGGGTTCTTGAGGCTTTTTTGTGCGTCTTGATACGATACATGTCCCCAGAAAATTTCGTACATGTAGGTTGAACGTGAACGAGGGGCTAATCATTTCCAATTTTCTAGGTGGCGCTAGCGAGTCATTTTGCCACGCCCATGTGCGAAACTTGTAGAATACGAAATTTTTCACCGGTTCTGACATGTTTGCAAATTTTGGTGAGTTTTCGAGTATGTTTAGGCCATGTCATTTGGGCCTACTTTGCAGAAAAAAAATAATAAAAAATTAAAGCTGCAAGCAGCGTTGGGCGGGCCCTCGCACTTGTAAGCGCGTCCGCGCGTGAGCCGGCCGAGTTGCACATTCTGGAGCTCTGCCGGTGCGGCTGTGAATTTCCTACGCGTTTCCGACGCCGCATGAATGTGCTATATGTCACTTCCTGTGTCCCCTATGTGGAGCTACATAGCACTTGCCGCTATGAATATAAATCGGTATTGACGTGTAGATGTCTGCGGGGTGGGAGAGTTATCAAGCACGTAAAGTTTGTTTCAGATGTGACATGTACACTGAACAATAATGTACCCAAACAATAAAATAAATTCCTTTTATATTTCCCTGCCTTGTTGTTTATGTGTACATACAGAGGAAGAATGTGAGAACAGCACACATTTCATCGTTACTGTGTGTTAGAGCATGGGAGAACAGTGGATACTTTTAATACAGCCCACACCCCTAATACTGTGTAACTATAACAAGTAGAGAACAGAAGAAAAAGATGTTCTTTCTTTACAACTGTCTGCATAGCTTATTCATATTGTGTAATGAATGAAAATAAATAGGCCTACTAGGCTCCTCTCTACTTTGACATTTAAGATTAGCTGTTTGATCCACCTTCATACACATGTGACATTACTGTACAACTTGAGAAAGGTGAGTTGTTTTCTGCTCCAGCCTGCCTAAAAGAAAAGCGTTTTTGGGATTAAATGGACTTTATTAGCTGCTGCAGTGCAGGATGAACTCAGAATAGACCCATTTCTCACCTTATTATTCTAAATCATGCAACGAAGAAGAAGAAATGCATAAGAAATCCTGGGACAAAATCTGTCCACAAATACTGTACAGCATGTAGTCTGATGAACAAGACTTGTGTTATAGCTGACTTGGGCAGTGAAATGTTTTTTTAATTCATGTGGTCATAGTTGTCCACAACTCAAATCAGAATATAAGAAGAAATGTTTTATACCACCTCAAGAAGGCTTCCTATCAGAAAGGTAGGAAGGTATTTCAAATGTACAACTGCAGTACTTAAATCTAAGTAAAGTAATTTCCCTGACATTTTTGTGTTACTTTACTTTTAATAGACCCATGTAAGAGGTTTTATACTTCCTGTGAGTATAATCCAATCAATCTTATTTTCATACTGTATATCCGTTGTGTAATTTGATAAATTGTGTTGTATGTCGTGCTCGCATCTCAGAGAAGACTCTGACTGCAACATGCGTCTTTGTAAAGAGAGAAACGGACAGAAAAAGTCTCTAACTCTGCCTGTCAGCTCGCTCTGCTCCGTTAAAACTGAATTTACCATACAGAATTGAATACGAGTGCACTCCAGATTTAGCTGCAGCCAGCTGACCGTGTGCTTCTCCCTATACCGCAGTTCTGTGTCCATGCATGCAGCAAACTGAAAGCACTGTCTGTCGGAGCGTCTACGTGAAAAGAGAAGGAAGACATTGCTGGTAGTATTGTCTTCAGAGTTGTTAAACACCTCAGCGCACTGAAGGAAGCCATCTGACTGTGTGAGGGGCAAGATCGTTGATGTCTGCAGGCAGAGTAGGAGCTCTCCTGTCTGACTGGTCCACCAATAGCAGAGAAGATGACCCCTTGAGACACAGCCCCTCCTCATTTGCATAATGAGGCAGAAATGCATACAAAAATTTAAGACAGGCAGAAATAAATACCATGGGTGAAAATAAATAAGGTAAATAAATACAAAGGAAGAATAAAACAGACAAAAATATTAAAACACACACATAAATAAATACATTAAAAAAATTAGTAATAAATAAAGTTGAATAAACAAATAAGGTAATTATAACAAAGGTGAATAAGTAAAGGCACTAATTAAAATATATACATTTATGTCTCCTTGTATAATTTAATTACTACCTACATTTATTTATTTACTTATTTTTTTGTGTATTTAATTGGATGCTTATTTATTTATTGAGCATTTATTTATTTCTGTATTTATTTCTGACTGTGTCAGGATCGGTCCTCCATAGCGGGGTGGGAGAGTTATCAAGCACGTAAAGTTTGGTTCAGATGTGAGCATGTACACTGAAGTTACAACAACTTCCTGTGTCATGGCGAAGACTTGATCTCTGACGCCACGCCACGGACACACCCATTGACGAAAACTCGCAAATAGCACAACTTTTCATCTTCAATGCCTTTAGAAGGCACAGCACAAATTTGAAGTCGGTCGGACTAAATCCCTAGGAGGAGTTCGTTAAAGTACGAAGTGTGTAAATCATCCAAAATTTGACGTAAAATTCAAAATGGCCGACTTCCTGTTGATTTTAGGGCATCGCTCCAAGAGGCTTTTTTGTGCGTCTGGACAAGATACACGTACCACAGAAAATTCGTGCACGTAGGTGAAACGTGCGGCGGGGGCTGCTTCGTTAAAAGTCACTTCCTGTTGCCAGCAGGTGGCGCTATGACTGTCTGTGAATGTCAGCATGTACATGTGTTCAGGGCGGGACTCTCATCCTACATGTACAGTTTGGTCCAGATGTGAGCATGTACACTGAAGTTACGACAACTTCCGTGTCATGGCGAAGAGCTGATCTTTGACGCCACGCCACGGACACGCCCATTGACGAAAACTTGCAAATAGCACAACTTTTCATCTTCAATGCCTTTAGAAGGCACAGCACAAATTTGAGGTCGGTCGGACTAAATCCCTAGGAGGAGTTCGTTAAAGTACGAAGTGTGTAAATCATCCAAAATTTGACGTAAAATTCAAAATGGCCGACTTCCTGTTGATTTTAGGGCATCGCTCCAAGAGGCTTTTTTGTGCGTCTGGACAAGATACACGTACCACAGAAAATTCGTGCACGTAGGTGAAACGTGCGGCGGGGGCTGCTTCGTTAAAAGTCACTTCCTGTTGCCAGCAGGTGGCGCTATGACTGTGGTGAATGTCAGCATGTACATGTGTTCAGGGCGGGACTCTCATCCTACATGTACAGTTTGGTCCAGATGTGAGCATGTACACTGAAGTTACGACAACTTCCGTGTCATGGCGAAGAGTTGATCTTTGACGCCACGCCACGGACACGCCCATTGACGAAAACTTGCAAATAGCACAACTTTTCATCTTCAATGCCTTTAGAAGGCACAGCACAAATTTGAGGTCGGTCGGACTAAATCCCTAGGAGGAGTTCGTTAAAGTACGAAGTGTGTAAATCATCCAAAATTTGACGTAAAATTCAAAATGGCCGACTTCCTGTTGATTTTAGGCTATGGCTCCAAGAGGCTTTTTTGTGCGTCTGGACAAGATACACGTACCACAGAAAATTCGTGCACGTAGGTGAAACGTGCGGCGGGGGCTGCTTCGTTAAAGGTCACTTTCTGTTGCCAGCAGGTGGCGCTATGACTGTGGGTGAATGTCGGCATGTACATGTGTTCAGGGCGGGACTCTCATCCTACATGTACAGTTTGGTCCAGATGTGAGCATGTACACTGAAGTTACAACAACTTCCTGTTTCATGCGAATCATCGACGCCACGGACACGCCCATTGACGAAAACGCGCAAATAGCACAACTTTTCATCGTCAATGCCTTTAGAAGGCACAGCAGAAATTTGACGTCGATCCGACTAAATCCCTAGGAGGAGTTCGTTAAAGTACGAAGTTGTAAATCATCCAAAAATGGCCATAAAATTCAAAATGGCCGACTTCCTGTTGACTTTAGGCTATGGGTTCTTGAGGCTTTTTTGTGCGTCTTGATGATACATGTCCCCAGAAAATTTCGTACATGTAGGTTGAACGTGAACGAGGGGCTAATTTTCCAATTTTCTAGGTGGCGCTAGCGAGTCATTTTGCCACGCCCATGTGCGAAACTTGTAGAATACGAAATTTTTCACCGGTTCTGACATGTTTGCAAATTTTGGTGAGTTTTCGAGTATGTTTAGGCCATGTCATTTGGGCCTACTTTGCAGAAAAAAAAAAAAAAAAAAAAAAAAAAAAAAAAAAAAAATAATCCGAGCAAATTCAATAGGGACCTCGCACGGTCGTGCTCGGGCCCTAATTAAAGCTGCAAGCAGCGTTGGGCGGGCCCTCGCACTTGTAGCGCGTCCGCGTGTGAGCCGGCCGAGTTGCATATTCTGGAGCTCTGCCGGTGCGGCTGTGAATTTCCTACGCGGTTCCGACGCCGCATGAAGGTGCTATATGTCACTTCCTGTGTCCCCTATGTGGAGCTACATAGCACTTGCCGCTATGAATATAAATCGGTATTGGTGTAGATGTCTGCGGGGTGGGAGAGTTATCAAGCACGTAAAGTTTGTTTCAGATGTGACATGTACACTGAACAATAATGTACCCAAACAATAAAATAAATTCCTTTTATATTTCCCTGCCTTGTTGTTTATGTGTACATACAGAGGAAGAATGTGAGAACAGCACACATTTCATCGTTACTGTGTGTTAGAGCATGGGAGAACAGTGGATACTTTTAATACAGCCCACACCCCTAATACTGTGTAACTATAACAAGTAGAGAACAGAAGAAAAAGATGTTCTTTCTTTACAACTGTCTGCATAGCTTATTCATATTGTGTAATGAATGAAAATAAATAGGCCTACTAGGCTCCTCTCTACTTTGACATTTAAGATTAGCTTGTTTGATCCACCTTCATACACATGTGACATTACTGTACAACTTGAGAAAGGTGAGTTGTTTTCTGCTCCAGCCTGCCTAAAAGAAAAGCGTTTTGGGATTAAATGGACTTTATTAGCTGCTGCAGTGCAGGATGAACTCAGAATAGACCCATTTCTCACCTTATTATTCTAAATCATGCAACGAAGAAGAAGAAATGCATAAAAATCCTGGGACAAAATCTGTCCAAATACTGTACAGCATGTAGTCTGATGACAAGACTTGTGTTATAGCTGACTTGGGCAGTGAAATGTTTTTTTTTAATTCATGTGGTCATAGGTCCACAACTCAAATCAGAATATAAGAAGAAATGTTTTATACCACCTCAAGAAGGCTTCCTATCAGAAAGGTAGGAAGGTATTTCAAATGTACAACTGCAGTACTTAAATCTAAGTAAAGTAATTTCCCTGACATTTGTGTTACTACGTAACAGGTTTATACTTCCTGTGAGTATAATCCAATCAATCTTATTTTCATACTGTATATCCGTTGTGTAATTTGATAATTGTGTTGTATGCGTGCTCGCATCTCAGAGAAGACTCTGACTGCAACATGCGTCTTTGTAAAGAGAAAAGACAGAAAAGTCTCTAACTCTGCCTGTCAGCTCGCTCTGCTCCGTTAAAACTGAATTTACCATACAGAATTGAATACGAGTGCACTCCAGATTTAGCTGCAGCCAGCTGACCGTGTGCTTCTCCCTATACCGCAGTTCTGTGTCCATGCATGCAGCAAACTGAAAGCACTGTCTGTCGGCGTCTACGTGAAAAGAGAAGGAAGACATTGCTGGTAGTATTGTCTTCAGAGTTGTTAAACACCTCAGCGCACTGAAGGAAGCCATCTGACTGTGTGAGGGCAAGATCGTTGATGTCTGCAGGCAGAGTAGGAGCTCTCCTGTCTGACTGGTCCACCAATAGCAGAGAAGATGACCCCTTGAGACACAGCCCCTCCTCATTTGCATAATGAGGCAGAAATGCATACAAAAATTTAAAAAAGACAGGCAGAAATAAATACCATGGGTGAAAATATAAGGTAAATAATACAAAGGAAGAATAAAACAGACAAAAATATTAAAACACACACATAAATAAATACATTAAAAAAATTAGTAATAAATAAAGTTGAATAAACAAATAAGGTAATTATAACAAAGGTGAATAAGTAAAGGCACTAATTAAAATATACATTTATGTCTCCTTGTATAATTTAATTACTACCTACATTTATTTATTTACTTAATTTTTTGTGTATTTAATTGGATGCTTATTTATTTATTGAGCATTTATTTATTTCTGTATTTATTTCTGACTGTGTCAGGATCGGTCCTCCATAGCGGGGTGGGAGAGTTATCAAGCACGTAAAGTTTGGTTCAGATGTGAGCATGTACACTGAAGTTACAACAACTTCCTGTGTCATGGCGAAGACTTGATCTCTGACGCCACGCCACGGACACACCCATTGACGAAAACTCGCAAATAGCACAACTTTTCATCTTCAATGCCTTTAGAAGGCACAGCACAAATTTGAAGTCGGTCGGACTAAATCCCTAGGAGGAGTTCGTTAAAGTACGAAGTGTGTAAATCATCCAAAATTTGACGTAAAATTCAAAATGGCCGACTTCCTGTTGATTTTAGGCATCGCTCCAAGAGGCTTTTTTGTGCGTCTGGACAAGATACACGTACCACAGAAAATTCGTGCACGTAGGTAAACGTGCGGCGGGGGCTGCTTCGTTAAAAGTCACTTCCTGTTGCCAGCAGGTGGCGCTATGACTGTGTGAATGTCAGCATGTACATGTGTTCAGGGCGGGACTCTCATCCTACATGTACAGTTTGGTCCAGATGTGAGCATGTACACTGAAGTTACGACAACTTCCGTGTCATGGCGAAGAGTGATCTTTGACGCCACGCCACGGACACGCCCATTGACGAAAACTTGCAAATAGCACAACTTTTCATCTTCAATGCCTTTAGAAGGCACAGCACAAATTTGAGGTCGGTCGGACTAAATCCCTAGGAGGAGTTCGTTAAAGTACGAAGTGTGTAAATCATCCAAAATTTGACGTAAAATTCAAAATGGCCGACTTCCTGTTTTTAGGCTATGGCTCCAAGAGGCTTTTTTGTGCGTCTGGACAAGATACACGTACCACAGAAAATTCGTGCACGTAGGTGAAACGTGCGGCGGGGGCTGCTTCGTTAAAGGTCACTTTCTGTTGCCAGCAGGTGGCGCTATGACTGTGGGTGAATGTCGGCATGTACATGTGTTCAGGGCGGGACTCTCATCCTACATGTACAGTTTGGTCCAGATGTGAGCATGTACACTGAAGTTACAACAACTTCCTGTTTCATTGCGAATCATCGACGCCACGGACACGCCCATTGACGAAAACGCGCAAATAGCACAACTTTTCATCGTCAATGCCTTTAGAAGGCACAGCAGAAATTTGACGTCGATCCGACTAAATCCCTAGGAGGAGTTCGTTAAAGTACGAAGTGTGTAAATCATCCAAAAATGGCCGTAAAATTCAAAATGGCCGACTTCCTGTTGACTTTAGGCTATGGGTTCTTGAGGCTTTTTTGTGCGTCTTGATGATACATGTCCCCAGAAAATTTCGTACATGTAGGTTGAACGTGAACGAGGGGCTAATTTTTCCAATTTTCTAGGTGGCGCTAGCGAGTCATTTTGCAACGCCCATGTGCGAAACTTGTAGAATACGAAATTTTTCACCGGTTCTGACATGTTTGCAAATTTTGGTGAGTTTTCGAGATGTTTAGGCCATGTCATTTGGGCCTACTTTGCAGAAAAAAAAAAAAAAAAAAAAAAAAAAAAAAAAAAAAATATAATCCAGCAATTCAATAGGGACCTCGCACGGTCGTGCTCGGGCCCTAATAATCCGAGCAAATTCATAGGGACCTACACGGTCGGCTCGGGCCCTAATAATCTGAGCAAATTCAATAGGGACCTCGCACGGTCGTGCTCGGGCCCTAAAAATAATACTAGCAAATTCAATAGGGACCTCGCACGTCGTGCTCGGGCCCTAAATATACATTAAAGCTGCAAGCAGCGTTGGGCGGGCCCTCGCACTTGTAGCGCGTCGCGCGTGAACCGGCGAGTTGCATATTCTGGAGCTCTGCCAGTGCGGCTGTGAATTTCCTACGCGTTCCGACGCCGCATGAAGGTGTTATATGTCACTTCCTGTGTCCCCTATGTGGAGCTACATAGCACTTGCCGCTATGAATATAATCGTATTGGCGTAGTGTCTGCGGGGTGGGAGAGTTATCAAGCACGTAAAGTTTGTTTCAGATGTGAGCATGTACACTGAACAATAATGTACCCAAACAATAAATAAATTCCTTTTATATTTCCCTGCCTTGTTGTTTATGTGTACATACAGAGGAGAATGTGAGAACAGCACACATTTCATCGTTACTGTGTGTTAGAGCATGGGAGAACAGTGGATACTTTTAATACAGCCACACCCCTAATACTGTGTAACTATAACAAGTAGAGAACAGAAGAAAAAGATGTTCTTTCTTTACAACTGTCTGCATAGCTTATTCATATTGTGTAATGAATGAAAATAAATAGGCCTACTAGGCTCCTCTCTACTTTGACATTTAAGATTAGCTTGTTTGATCCACCTTCATACACATGTGACATTACTGTACAACTTGAGAAAGGTGAGTTGTTTTCTGCTCCAGCCTGCCTAAAAGAAAAGCGTTTTTGGGATTAAATGGACTTTATTAGCTGCTGCAGTGCAGGATGAACTCAGAATAGACCCATTTCTCACCTTATTATTCTAAATCATGCAACGAAAGAAGAAGAAATGCATAATAAATCCTGGGACAAAATCTGTCCACAAATACTGTACAGCATGTAGTCTATGACAGACTTGTGTTATAGCTGACTTGGGCAGTGAAATGTTTTTTTTTAATTCATGTGGTCATAGTTGTCCACAACTCAAATCAGAATATAAGAAGAAATGTTTTATACCACCTCAAGAAGGCTTCCTATCAGAAAGTAGGAAGGTATTTCAAATGTACAACTGCAGTACTTAATCTAAGTAAAGTAATTTCCCTGACATTACTGTTTACGCATGTAACAGGTTTTATACTTCCTGTGAGTATAATCCAATCTCTTATTTTCATACTGTATATCCGTTGTGTAATTTGATAAATTGTGTTGTATGTGTGCTCGCATCGTACTACTGAACTTATTGCCCTCTTCAGAGAAGACTCTGACATGCGTCTTTGTAAAGAGAGAAACGGACAGAAAAAGTCTCTAACTCTGCCTGTCAGCTCGCTCTGCTCCGTTAAAACTGAATTTACCATACAGAATTGAATACGAGTGCACTCCAGATTTAGCTGCAGCCAGCTGACCGTGTGCTTCTCCCTATACCGCAGTTCTGTGTCCATGCATGCAGCAAACTGAAAGCACTGTCTGTCGGAGCGTCTACGTGAAAAGAGAAGGAAGACATTGCTGGTAGTATTGTCTTCAGAGTTGTTAAACACCTCAGCGCACTGAAGGAAGCCATCTGACTGTGTGAGGGGCAAGATCGTTGATGTCTGCAGGCAGAGTAGGAGCTCTCCTGTCTGACTGGTCCACCAATAGCAGAGAAGATGACCCCTTGAGACACAGCCCCTCCTCATTTGCATAATGAGGCAGAAATGCATACAAAATTTAAAAAGACAGGCAGAAATAAATACCATGGGTGAAAATAAATAAGGTAAATAAATACAAAGGAAGAATAAAACAGACAAAATATTAAAACACACACATAAAAATACATTAAAAAAATTAGTAATAAATAAAGTTGAATAAACAAATAAGGTAATTATAACAAAGGTGAATAAGTAAAGGCACTAATTAAAATATACATTTATGTCTCCTTGTATAATTTAATTACTACCTACATTTATTTATTTACTTTATTTTTTTGTGTATTTAATTGGATGCTTATTTATTTATTGAGCATTTATTTATTTCTGTATTTATTTCTGACTGTGTCAGGATCGGTCCTCCATACGGGGTGGGAGAGTTATCAAGCACGTAAAGTTTGGTTCAGATGTGAGCATGTACACTGAAGTTACAACAACTTCCTGTGTCATGGCGAAGACTTGATCTTGACGCCACGCCACGGACACGCCCATTGACGAAAACTCGCAAATAGCACAACTTTTCATCTTCAATGCCTTTAGAAGGCACAGCACAAATTTGAAGTCGGTCGGACTAAATCCCTAGGAGGAGTTCGTTAAAGTACGAAGTGTGTAAATCATCCAAAATTTGACGTAAAATTCAAAATGGCCGACTTCCTGTTGATTTTAGGGCATCGCTCCAAGAGGCTTTTTTGTGCGTCTGGACAAGATACACGTACCACAGAAAATTCGTGCACGTAGGTAAAACGTGCGGCGGGGGCTGCTTCGTTAAAAGTCACTTCCTGTTGCCAGCAGGTGGCGCTATGACTGTGGGTGAATGTCAGCATGTACATGTGTTCAGGGCGGGACTCTCATCCTACATGTACAGTTTGGTCCAGATGTGAGCATGTACACTGAAGTTACGACAACTTCCGTGTCATGGCGAAGAGTTGATCTTTGACGCCACGCCACGGACACGCCCATTGACGAAAACTTGCAAATAGCACAACTTTTCATCTTCAATGCCTTTAGAAGGCACAGCACAAATTTGAGGTCGGTCGGACTAAATCCCTAGGAGGAGTTCGTTAAAGTACGAAGTGTGTAAATCATCCAAAATTTGACGTAAAATTCAAAATGGCCGACTTCCTGTTGGTTTAGGCTATGGCTCCAAGAGACTTTTTTGTGCGTCTGGACAAGATACACGTACCACAGAAAATTCGTGCACGTAGGTGAAACGTGCGGCGGGGGCTGCTTCGTTAAAGGTCACTTTCTGTTGCCAGCAGGTGGCGCTATGACTGTGGGTGAATGTCGGCATGTACATGTGTTCAGGGCGGGACTCTCATCCTACATGTACAGTTTGGTCCAGATGTGAGCATGTACACTGAAGTTACAACAACTTCCTGTTTCATGCGAATCATCGACGCCACGGACACGCCCATTGACGAAAACGCGCAAATAGCACAACTTTTCATCGTCAATGCCTTTAGAAGGCACAGCAAATTTGACGTCGATCCGACTAAATCCCTAGGAGGAGTTCGTTAAAGTACGAAGTGTGTAAATCATCCAAAAATGGCCGTAAAATTCAAAATGGCCGACTTCCTGTTGACTTTAGGCTATGGGTTCTTGAGGCTTTTTGTGCGTCTTGATATGATACATGTCCCCAGAAAATTTCGTACATGTAGGTTGAACGTGAACGAGGGGCTAATTTTTTCCAATTTTCTAGGTGGCGCTAGCGAGTCATTTTGCCACGCCCATGTGCGAAACTTGTAGAATACGAAATTTTTCACCGGTTCTGACATGTTTGCAAATTTTGGTGAGTTTTCGAGTATGTTTAGGCCATGTCATTTGGCCTACTTTGCAGAAAAAAAAAAAAAAAAAAAAAATAAATTAAAGCTGCAAGCAGCGTTGGGCGGGCCCTCGCACTTGTAAGCGCGCGCGTGAGCCGGCCGAGTTGCATATTCTGGAGCTCTGCCGGTGCGGCTGTGAATTTGTTACGCGTTATGACGCCGCATGAAGGTGCTATATGTCACTTCCTGTGTCCCCTATGTGGAGCTACATAGCACTTGCCGCTATGAATATAAATCGTATTGGCGTGTAGATGTCTGCGGGGTGGGAGAGTTATCAAGCACGTAAAGTTTGTTTCAGATGTGAACATGTACACTGAACAATAATGTACCCAAACAATAAAATAAATTCCTTTTATATTTCCCTGCCTTGTTTTGTGTACATACAGAGGAAGAATGTGAGAACAGCACACATTTCATCGTTACTGTGTTTCTGCTCCAGCCTGCCTAAAAGAAAAGCGTTTTTGGGATTAAATGGACTTTTTTAGCTGCTGCAGTGCAGGATGAACTCAGAATAGACCCATTTCTCACCTTATTATTCTAAACATGCAACGAAGAAGAAGAAATGCATAATAAATCCTGGGACAAAATCTGTCCACAAATACTGTACAGCATGTAGTCTAATGAACAAGACTTGTGTATAGCTGACTTGGGCAGTGAAATGTTTAATTTTTTAATTCATGTGGTCATAGTTGTCCACAACTCAAATCAGAATATAAGAAGAAATGTTTTATACCACCTCAAGAAGGCTTCCTATCAGAAAGGTAGGAAGGTATTTCAAATGTACAACTGCAGTACTTAAATCTAAGTAAGTAATTTCCCTGACATTACTGTGTTACGCATGTAACAGGTTTTATACTTCCTGTGAGTATAATCCAATCAATCTTATTTTCATACTGTATATCCGTTGTGTAATTTGATAAATTGTGTTGTATGTGGTGCTCGCATCGGGTACTACTGAGACTTCATTGCCCTCTTCAGAGAAGACTCTGACTGCAACATGCGTCTTTGTAAAGAGAGAAACAGACAGAAAAAGTCTCTAACTCTGCCTGTCAGCTCGCTCTGCTCCGTTAAAACTGAATTTACCATACAGAATTGAATACGAGTGCACTCCAGATTTAGCTGCAGCCAGCTGACCGTGTGCTTCTCCCTATACCGCAGTTCTGTGTCCATGCATGCAGCAAACTGAAAGCACTGTCTGTCGGGCGTCTACGTGAAAAGAGAAGGAAGACATTGCTGGTAGTATTGTCTTCAGAGTTGTTAAACACCTCAGCGCACTGAAGGAAGCCATCTGACTGTGTGAGGGGCAAGATCGTTGATGTCTGCAGGCAGAGGAGCTCTCCTGTCTGACTGGTCCACCAATAGCAGAGAAGATGACCCCTTGAGACACAGCCCCTCCTCATTTGCATAATGAGGCAGAAATGCATACAAAATTTAAAAAAGACAGGCAGAAATAAATACCATGGGTGAAAATAAATAAGGTAAATAAATACAAAGGAAGAATAAAACAGACAAAAATATTAAACACACACATAAATAAATACATTAAAAATTAGTAATAAATAAAGTTGAATAAACAAATAAGGTAATTATAACAAAGGTGAATAAGTAAAGGCACTAATTAAATATATACATTTATGTCTCCTTGTATAATTTAATTACTACCTACATTTATTTATTTACTTATTTTTTTGTGTATTTAATTGGATGCTTATTTATTTATTGAGCATTTATTTATTTCTGTATTTATTTCTGACTGTGTCAGGATCGGTCCTCCATAGCGGGGTGGGAGAGTTATCAAGCACGTAAAGTTTGGTTCAGATGTGAGCATGTACACTGAAGTTACAACAACTTCCTGTGTCATGGCGAAGACTTGATCTCTGACGCCACGCCACGGACACACCCATTGACGAAAACTCGCAAATAGCACAACTTTTCATCTTCAATGCCTTTAGAAGGCACAGCACAAATTTGAAGTCGGTCGGACTAAATCCCTAGGAGGAGTTCGTTAAAGTACGAAGTGTGTAAATCATCCAAAATTTGACGTAAAATTCAAAATGGCCGACTTCCTGTTGATTTTAGGGCATCGCTCCAAGAGGCTTTTTTGTGCGTCTGGACAAGATACACGTACCACAGAAAATTCGTGCACGTAGGTAAAACGTGCGGCGGGGGCTGCTTGGTTAAAAGTCACTTCCTGTTGCCAGCAGGTGGCGCTATGACTGTGTGAATGTCAGCATGTACATGTGTTCAGGGCGGGACTCTCATCCTACATGTACAGTTTGGTCCAGATGTGAGCATGTACACTGAAGTTACGACAACTTCCGTGTCATGGCGAAGAGTTGATCTTTGACGCCACGCCACGGACACGCCCATTGACGAAAACTTGCAAATAGCACAACTTTTCATCTTCAATGCCTTTAGAAGGCACAGCAGAAATTTGAGGTCGGTCGGACTAAATCCCTAGGAGGAGTTCGTTAAAGTACGAAGTGTGTAAATCATCCAAAATTTGACGTAAAATTCAAAATGGCCGACTTCCTGTTGGTTTAGGCTATGGCTCCAAGAGACTTTTTTGTGCGTCTGGACAAGATACACGTACCACAGAAAATTCGTGCACGTAGGTGAAACATGCGGCGGGGGCTGCTTCGTTAAAGGTCACTTTCTATTGCCAGCAGGTGGCGCTATGACTGTGGGTGAATGTCGGCATGTACATGTGTTCAGGGCGGGACTCTCATCCGAGATGTACAGTTTTGTCCAGATGTGAGCATGTACACTGAAGTTACAACAACTTCCTGTTTCATGGCGAATCATCGACGCCACGGACACGCCCATTGACGAAAACGCGCAAATAGCACAACTTTTCATCGTCAATGCCTTTAGAAGGCACAGCACAAATTTGACGTCGATCCGACTAAATCCCTAGGAGGAGTTCGTTAAAGTACGAAGTGTGTAAATCATCCAAAAATGGCCATAAAATTCAAAATGGCCGACTTCCTGTTGACTTTAGGCTATGGGTTTTGAGGCTTTTTGTGCGTCTTGACATGATACATGTCCCCAGAAAATTTCGTAGATGTAGGTTGAACGTGAACGAGGGGCTAATTTTTTCCAATTTTCTAGGTGGCGCTAGCGAGTCATTTTGCAACGCCCATGTGCGAAACTTGTAGAATACGAAATTTTTCACCGGTTCTGACATGTTTGCAAATTTTGGTGAGTTTTCGAGTATGTTTAGGCCATGTCATTTGGGCCTACTTTGCAGAAAAAAAAATAAATAAATAATCCGAGCAATTTCAATAGGGACCTCGCACGGTCGTGCTCGGGCCCTAATAAATAATAATAATCCGAGCAGATTCAATAGGGACCTCGCACGGTCGTGCTCGGGCCCTAAAAATAATCCGAGCAAATTCAATAGGGACCTCACACGGTCGTGCTCGGGCCCTAATAAATAATCCGAGCAAATTCAATAGGGACCTCACACGGTCGTGCTCGGGCCCTAAAAATTATAATCCGAGCTAATTCAATAGGGACCTCACACGGTCGTGCTCGGGCCCTAATAATACAAACGTAACTGACCGTTTACTTAACAAACAGTGCTTGTCCAGTCATAGTGTGGCAACCATAACTTGTTTTATGAGGGTACGTGTGGTAAGAGAGACATTCTGTACATAAAGAGCAAAGGGATGCATTTTCTTTCACGAGCAAAGGTGTAAGGAACAGATGACTCAGTGTGCAGCCGGGGTAGCACCAGAGAGTTACCATCTTCACTGATTACATTTGTTTTCTTACATTACAGGTTGTGTTAAAAAGAAAGCCCCTTTCACAGCTAGCATATCCACTGTGTGCTATTTTTACCTGTCAAAGCCAGCCATCAGAGCCTAGGCTAACGTTAGTAGCAATGCAAACTGTTTCTTACTCCTCTTCTCCTCTGTATGGTTCAGCAGGTAAAGATGACTTTCTCTTTCAGGCTTTAAGCACTGTATCACCATGTAAGTCCTTGTGTGTGGATCCAGTTTATTACTGGTTTTAAAATCTGTACAAGTCAGTCGGAGACGGTGTTTCTACCAACTCATGAGGCTTACGTTATCCCAATTAGCTAGATAGCTAGGGGGTTCGAAAATGACCAAGAATTTGGATCGGCAAATCCTCAAAGGGCGCAAACGTGGATGTTCATGAGAGTGTGTGTGTGTATGAGTGTGTGTCTGAGTGAGTGAGTGAGTGAGAGTGTGTGTGTGTGTGTGTGTGTGTGTCTGTAAGTGTGTGGGTGTGTGAGGACCTGAGCCATCTCATTTCTCCCTCAGTGCCTCCTGACTAAGCCGTCATGCACTCTGTCACATTCAGCCCAAAGCACTGTGTCTGTCTCTTTCATCTCATTCTCTCTCCCCCTCTCATTCCATTCCTCCCTCGTCCCTTCTCTCCCCTCCTTCTCCTTCAATGTCTCTCTCCACTCAGGGAATCCAGGGGCCTCGGGGGCCGCCCGGAGAGATCGGCCAAGAGGGTCCCAAGGTCTGTGCGTTGAACGTTCTAATTAGTTATTATGCTAATGTCCTGCTGCTCCCCAGCCACTCGGCTATTCTCAGTCTGTTCTAATGCCACTCCCTCCTCCCTGCTCGCTCTATGCTTCTGTAGTGAAACATACATTTTGTGAGAGGGAGTCGACTTGTTTGGAATCAAATTGCTGTTGTATATGATTAAGGACGGTGTGTGTTACTTGTATTTCTCTCCTTCACAGAACAAGTTAAAAGTTCTACAGGCACTGATGAAAAGTTAACACTATTTTACTTAATGAGGAGCTTGTTACAGATTAAAGGGGGACTCAAGTGACCTGTAAAGTCTGTGGATGCCCTATTTTTCTTTGCAAAGACAAGCACAAGCAGCATGAGGACATGTTTGTGTTTCCCTGACCTTGAAATTACCTTGGAAATGCATTTTCCTGGCCTTTGGAATTGGCACACTCAACGCAACATGCGCTTGATTAAATTTTGCATAAGCAACAACTCCTAAAATTCTGACTGTAACATTTCGATAGTTTGTAAACAGCATCGTCATGAAGAAGTGATAAGAAAGCTGTAGAGCAGTGTTCTGTGCAACAGACTCACTAACTGGACATCATAACTATCGTGTAATAAATATATGACACAAGCAGATTCCACCAACGTAAATTCTGCTTTTGGCAGCACAGTATGTGTTTTCCGTACAGCAGTATAATGTTCGTACTCAGAACAGCTGATGCACCACTCACAACTTATCACAGCTGTTTAACAGGGAAGAGACCCGTAGAGATTTAGGAATATTGTCAGACAGATGTGGTGTGTGTGTGTTTCATTTAGGGGAAGTGTGGAGATCCAGGGGTTGCTGGTCCTCTTGGTCCACCAGGCCAGAAGGTGAGTGGAGCAGCAGATTATCAAGATTGTTTTCTTTAACCTCTGTCTGAACTGCTCTCCAGCTCTGCATCTTCCTTCCCTCTGTCGGTTTTTCTTTTTGCTGCCTTGTATTTTCTTTAATGTCTATATTGTTTTTATACCTTCTTTGAATAATTGCAGGCATTTACATCTACTAGTGTCGCTAGATAGATGTTTTTTGACAAGATTGTCTGGTTTTCAGACTTAGAGTGGGACAAACAGTAGTTAGCCTGATCTGTTTCTGAAGCTCATCTGTTTTATCCTTACACAAACTCAATTTATGGTTTTATTGACCATTGACTTATGTGCTCCAGCTATTTCTTGAGGAACAACAGTGTATCCACCCACCCAGCACTTCTGTGTAACCTCTATGTTTGGTGAGCACAGGTTGTGAATTTGGTCTCTGTAGAGACAAGGTAGTTGAAAACCTGGCAACCTCCCGTGACGACCAGACTTTAGACTGTAGAGAGAGTTTCAGCACCATTTTCTCTGTACCTGTGTCCCACATTTCTTTACAGTTTGTGCATTCATGTGACTCTCCACAAAGCTCTGTGCTACAATCGTCTATCCCTTAGTCTTCACTTGCCAAAAGCATCTACACTATTTGCACCTTTATTCCCCAGTCTGTTAGTCTATACTTACGGCCACATAAAAGTGACAAACACAACACGGCGGTCGGATTAGTGAGGGCACTGCTAATTCTCCCGGAGGGATCAGGGTGCGATCAGGGTGACAGCTTTTGTCCTTTCTCTTTTCTCCTTCTCTGACTGTCTGCCAGCCGCTTCTTCCAGTAGGATCCTGCTGATGAGCGTTAATTCTGCCCATAAATGTCAACCATTGTGGTTTTAAAAAGGGATCTGAGTTTTCACTGTTGTGCTTCTTTAACTACAGGTAGCCTTGGTAATTTTGAAGGTGCCATCCTTCAAAGCAGAAAGGGCTTTAGCTTTTTAGAAATGAAACCAATTTCATGAGTTAAAGACAGTTTTCACTCAAACAAATTTAAAAGCCATATTTACCCAGCACCTATTCTTCTTTTTCACTGCACCAGCCTGGGAAGTTGTTACATGTGAAGAATGGACCATGTCTCACACACACACACACACACACACACACACACACACACACACCTGGAAACTCCTCAAGTTTGATATTTTGACCAGGTGTTAAATAAAATATGTCCTTTTTTTCTGCTAGATAAAGGTTTTCCATCTTGTGTGAAATAAATGGCCAGTTTGAGTTTGACCACATCATATGAATCTTTTCTTTTTTTGAATTCCATCATTAATAACATTTCACCACTGTAGGGTTTAACAGGGGAGCCAGGTTTTCCAGGGCTGCCAGGGGCCTCGGGGCTGCCGGGGTTCAAAGGTCACAAGGTGAGAGCCGATTCATTGAAAAACATACAGTACATGAACAGAGTAAGATAAAAGATGATTTGGTTCGGACTTAATGAAGTCTACAACTGGCAACAAAGGCCACACTTGATGAATGATTTATAGCACTGGCTGTCAGGAGTTTGTACATTTACCTGTTGTATGTAGACATGTTGACAGCTTAACATGGTACATACTTGGTAATGTATTATTCATGTTTTGCTTAGATGGCGTGATTAATTTGAACAGTACTGAAGGTTGTCCTTCAAACATGCTCAGGCAAGTCCAGTACAAACAGTCCTGATCTGGATCAAGCTGTTAACATGTTGTATGTTGTTTTCAGCAAAGTATGTCGTTAACAGGACACTGATGCTATGTTACTGTTAATTCATTAATTAATGATTCAGTGTCAGGCGACACTAGAGATGCTCACAAGTCTTTGAGCTAAAGTCTTAGTCAAGTCTCAAGTCACTTGTGCTTGTATCACCTGCTGCGTTCAATCCAGGCTGCTTAGAACACAACCTGTTTTTCACTTACCAAGTAGTGTGCAATGCAACTAATCAAAGGTTATAAATACTGTAAGTCAACACATCCCCCAGACTCTCAAACCCAGGGTAATGTTAACTAAATACATCTGTAATGTTACATGATCAACAATAAACCTGTTTGCAGCCAACGTTAATAATTAACGTGATGGCAGCCAGCGGGATGTAAATGATTACGTTAATCAACCACCACAAGTTTGGCAAGCAAAGAAATGCTCGTTCATCTTTTCATAACGAACGACAGTCAGAGTTAACCTCCCGTAGGTTGTAGCTAAAGCAAGAAGCAAGCTAACGTTAGATGGCCAATGCTGAACTACGCATGTTTACTAACCTCAAGTTACTAACCTATTTTGCGTTCAGCGCTTCTTTGTCTTGTTGTATGAAGTTTTAAAGCCAAAGTTTATGATGAATGGCACAGCAGCTGCGGGTGTTGTCCTTATCATGTGTGGCAGTGTGCAGCAGATATGTAGCATGTGTTACGTAGGTAGGTTATAGGTAACACGGAGGAGAATAACAGCAAGCTCATACCGACGTTTGTTCACGAGTCCCACATCTGGAGTCCAGGTCAAGTCTGCAGTCTTTTGAGGATGAGTCTCAGGTCAAGTCTATGTCAAGTCACTGTGTGTGTGACTCAAGTCCAAGTCTCAAACTCGAGTCCCCATCTCTGGGCAACACATGTGAATTACTGTGAGTTTGATGTTTTCTAATGTTCACTGTTGTATCTTTAGGGGGAGAGAGGAGAGACGGGCTCTAAAGGACACCAGGTACTTTTTCTTCACACTTCTACTGGATGGTTAGATGAGCTACTTATCCATAGTCAGTGTAGGGTTGAGCCATTCTGACAAAAATATCTAATTGTCATTATTTTGAGTGATGACGGCCTCCGATCAGATAATGTAATGTGATCAAAACATCAGTCAACAAGTAACACAGTTTCACACTACAATGGCTCTGATTTAATAAAGTGGCTTCAGGTTCAATTCAATTTAGTTTCAGTTTTTTATATAGTGTCAAGTCATAACAGAAGTAATGTCATTGCACTTTTCATTTATAGCGGATCTAGACTGTATTCTGTGTAATATTATTTACAGAGAACCAACAGTTCCCACCATGAGCAGCAATTGGCAACAGTGGCATGGAAAACTCCCTTTAAAAGGGACCTAGACTCAGGGTCATCTGTCTCAGCCAACTGGGTAACATTTGTAGATGACACATGTTTTAGTTTGAAGTAAAATGCTACATTATATACATTATACACGTTAGGGCAAAAATTTCTAAACAAGATGTCTGTCTTATAGTGCTGTAGCAAAATTTAAGGATGCGATTCCATCAGCTCTAAATTCATTATCAAGTCACAAAGTAACAGAGGATGGTAATTTCACTGCGAATGACACTTGACTCTGTTTCCCCTCTAAAAAAGAAAATAATAAAACAAAGACGGTTAGCTCCATGCTATAATACTGAAACTCGCAAATTAAAGCAAATATTGCGGAAACTTGAGAGAAATTGGTGTTCCACCAAACTGGAAAATTCTTGTTTAATTTGGCAAGATAGTCTTAAAACTTATAGGAAGGCCCTCCGTAATGCCAGAGCAGCATACTACTTGTCATTAATAGAGGAAAATAGGAACAACGCCAGATTTCTTTTCAGCACTGTAGCCAGGCTGACAGAGAGCCACAGCTCTATTGAGCCATGTATTCCCATAGCTCTCAGTAGTTACGACTTCATGAGCTTCTTTAATGATAAAATTCTAACTATTAGAGACAAAATTCACCAAGAACTACACTTAATTGGCACCGACTTATCTCTAAACTCAGGAACCTTAGAAACAGCTGTAAAACCATATATATGTTTAGACTGCTTTGCTTCCCTCAATCTTTACCAACTAACTTGAATAATTTCTTCATCTAAACCATCAACCTGCCTCTTAGACCCCATCCCGACTAGGCTGCTTAAAGAAGTTTTACCCTTAGTCAGCATCTCTACTAGATATGATCAATCTATCTTTATCAACAGGCTATGTACCAAAGTACTTTAAAGTAGCTGTAATTAAACCTCTTCTGAAAAAGCCCAACCTTGATCCAGATGTTTTAGCCAACTATAGACCTATATCTAACCTTCCATTTCTCTCTAAGATCCTTGAGAAAGCATCAGAACCTATTACAGAGACTGGAACTTTTAATTGGCATTAAAGGAACTGCTCTAAGCTGATTTAAGTCCTATTTATCAGATTGATTTCAGTTTGTACATGTACATTGTACATGCATGCCAAAGTTAGTCATGGAGTTCCTCAAGGATCTGTCCTCGGACCAATCCTCTTCACTTTATATATGCTTCCTTTAGGCAATATTATCAGGAAACACTTCATAAACTTCCATTTTTATGCAGATGATACTCAGTTATATCGATCAATCAAGCCAGATGAAACTCATCAGTTAGCTAAACTTCAAATGTGCCTTCAGGATGTTAAAACCTGGATGACCTGTAATTTTCTAGTGTTAAACTCAGATGAATTTATTGAGATAAGATAAGATTAAGATATAGTTTTCCTAGATGGCATCGCCCTTGCCTCCATCACCACTGTGAGGAATCTTGGAGTTATCTTTGATCAGGACATGTTGTTTAAATCTGACATTTCAAGGACCGCCTTTTTTCACCTACATAATATTGCAAAAATCAGGATAAATAATAATCAGTTTAAAATGATGCAGAAAAACTAGTCCATGCATTTGTTACTTCTAGACTGGATTACTGCAATTCCTTATTATCAGGCTGCTCGAAAAAGTCCATTAGGACTCTTCAGCTGATTCCGAATGCTGCAGCAGGTGACAGGAACCAGGAAAAGAGATCATGTTTCTCCTGTCTTAGCTTCTCTGCATTGGCTTCCTGTAAAATCCAGAATAGAATTTAAAATCGTTCTTCTCACCTACAAAGCTCTTAATGGTCAGGCACCATCTTATCTGAAAGAGCTCATAGTACCTTACTACCCAACCACAGCACTGCGCTCCCAGAATGCAGGAACATAGGGGCAGCAGGTGACCCGCAACCACAGATCCAACTCCACAGCTTCAGAGCCAGAAACACCTGCAGGAAGTGATAGGAGGAGAGAGGAGAGGGACGAGAAAGCACAAGACAACGGGAAAGGGAAGAAGTCAAGTTAGTAACATGCATTAATGGGATGAGGTTGCATACAGAGGGAGAGAAGGAGGAGGAGAGAGGAGCTCAGTGCATCATGGGAAATCCCCGGCAGTCTAGGCCTATAACAGCATAACTAAGGGATGGTTCAGGACTCACCTGAGCCAGCCCTAACTATAAGCTTTATCAAAGAGGAAAGTCTTAAGCCTACTCTTAAATGTGGAGATGGTGTCTGCCTCCCGAACCCAAACTGGAACCTGGTTCTACAGGAGAGAAGCTTGATAGCTGAACGCTCTGGCTTCCATTCTACTTTTGGAGACTCTAGGAACCACAAGTAACCCTACATTCTGGGAGCGCAGTGTTCTGGTGGGGTAGTAAGGTACTTTGAGCTCTTTCAGATAAGATGATGCCTGACCATTAAGAGCTTTGTAGGTGAGAAGAAGGATTTTAAATTCTATTCTGGATGTTACAGGAAGCCAATGCAGAGAAGCTAAGACAGGTGAAATGTGATCTCTTTTCCTGGTTCCTGTCAGAACATGTGCTACAGCATTCTGGAGGCTGAAGAGTCTTCGGGCAGCCTGATAATAAGGAATTGCAGTAATCCGGCCTAGAAGTAACAAATGCATGGACTAGTTTTTCTGCATCATTTTTAGACAGTTCCTGTTTTTTGCTATATTACATAGGTGGAAAAAAGAATTTGCTTAATGTGAGACTTAAACGACATCAAAGATAACTCCAAGATTCCTCACAAATGCGGTAAATGTACCGTTATCATGTAACCAGCATGGGATTAGTTCAACCTCAAGCTAATAAAATATTACTGTAACACTGCAGTAGGAGTTTAACCTGAGTTTCCAGCATGTCTGTCTATAGCTGCTGTCACACTGCCTTTTTTCCCGGGAGTATTGTGTCAATATGCGGTATGACAGGTACGATTGATATGCCTCTGAGCTGGGAATATTTAAGTAACAGAGTCTGAACATGTCTGGAGAAAAGCCACAGCCACCATGCCGGTGTTTCTGCATTTATTTCAGAATTTCTGTATGAAAGTGGTTGTGTTTCAGATTATGCTCGCTCATGGGTTTAAGCAAGCATGCATACCAGGTTGCAGTCTTCAATCTGCAACGCTAGTGGCTGCGGAAAACTACATATTGCCCCTTTAAAGGAGTAATAAGTAACTAGTAACTTATTACAATTTTTGAGTAACTTGCCAAACACTAGCAAGGAATGCATTATAATAATGCAAAGGTATAAAGGGGGACTGGGGTCTATCCCAGCAGGAGCACATGAACACCTCCACGTTGTAGCAACAAGACGCCACCCTGCACTTTTTCTACCATTGTGAACACAGAATAAGTCACAAATTGAACAATCACAGCGAGTGATGATGGTCTGATTCAGTTCTGCAGACAGTGTGATAGCCCAGCGGAGCAGTATGTTACAGTGCTGCAGGATATGGTTGGAAAGCCACACACCAGATAAAAAGTCAGGTTTGTTAAAGGTCACAACTAGCCAATTCCAATCCCTCTCACTGGGTTTCTCTTATTGGCTGCTAGTGGTAATCATGACCTTTTTTACACACACACACACACACACACACACACACACACACACACACACACACACACACATAGACAGAATGAAGGCAACACACACACACACACACGCGCAGACACAGAGATTGAAGGCATGGACCAGCACACACTAATACACACACCTAAATTGACACACCCGTTGTTACACAGTCTCGCACAAGCAACACACACACACACACACACATACACGCACACACACCGCATGAACACACCAGCACATGTGTAAACACACTCACAAGCTTCAGTTAATCATGGTGTGTCTTTTTGCAGGGGGAGCCAGGCAGAGATGGAGATCCAGGGACTCCTGGTGTACCTGTGAGTGTGCAGTCATTCTGTTTCCACTGGGTGGCAGCGAAGCTTATGTTTCTGTAGGGTTAGCAGGGGGACTGGGTTTTAAAGATGTGTGTCCGTATGTTTGTGTTCAATTATGAGGATCAAATGTCCCCACAAGGGCATGAGGACAAGGAAGTCTATCAGTCCTCATTTACAAGGAGCTAATTTGATTTGATTTTTTTTAAGTGTGTCTGTAGTTAAGTCACCACCATATAAATTTAACAATAATGAACTCAACCCATACAACACCTCTCTGAAAGTGACTTTACTATGTGCTTTATCTGAAAAAGTGAACTTTCAGCATAGACATAGTTCATCTGTTTAGGAGAGTACTCATGGCAAAGCCATGGCCCTGTTTAGCGTTAATGCTCAACCTCAGAAAAACCACATGAGGATCGTTGTGTCATGGTTCAGAAAAGGACCCCTCAAAACTGAACAAATAAGGTATAAGAACATACAGCACTAGTACGTACACAACTGTTTGAAAAAATAGGTGTTTATATAAATATGTTTATTAAAATAAAATAAAATATCTATATACAATTTAAGAATGTTTGTAAGGTGCAAACAGTAGTGAAAAGAAATAAATATTGAAAGGCCATGATGATGTTAAACTATAAAAATGCAATCTATAATGTTGGAGGGTATGACACCATGACTGAATTATCTGTCAATCAGAAGGATGGCCTGTGGAAAGAAACTGTTGTTGTGTCTCTAATGAGCATTATAACTGATGGCTGAACTCATTTCACTGAGAGTTAGCAGGTTTAGGGAACTGTTGCTGCCATGATAGGTCTTTCAACATCAGACATGTAGACTTGTCATAGTAGATAAAGCACTGATACCAATATTAACGATGGCTCCGTTCTGTCCAAGTATCCCAGTGAGTCCTGAGATTTTCATTCATTGATCATTCACCTGTGCTTTTCTTCCTGTCACATTTTCAGCTGATAATATGAGAACATAATGCCTTTTTTCCATTTCCATCGGTACCAGCTCAACTCGCCACAACTCGACTCTACTCGACTTGGTTTTGGCCCGCTGTCCGTTTCCCATTGCAGATAGTACCCAGAAATACTCCAGAGATAGTACTCCCCCAGGTTGGCGCAAGCTTCCCCACCACCACTTGCGGAGCTCCTTAAAGGGATTATTTGTAAGTCTTTCAATTAAATTAATAAAATTTTCATTGCCTTATTGTCAATGGGCTCAAAACTCACTTAGAAATGAAGCACACGCCTGTTTTCTCCGTTGCTTGCATCACTATTCTGCTTTGAATGTGAGGTCTCCGGGTCGGATTCAGCCCTGTGCGCGCTCCCGAGCCTTTCTCGTGCAACAGCGACAACACGGCAGCTAACGACATGCAGTGCACTAACACGATGAAACAACTGGCTCACAGCAAAACAGGCTCCACATAAGGATACAAAACAACAATAAAGGTTTATGTGCTGAAGCCCATCAGTCCAAACAGGTTCAGATGGTGTCGAGTAAGAACAAAGTGAGCATTAGTAAAGCTGGAGAAACACAGCGAAAGTCACGTTAGCTTGCAGGCTAACGCCAAGCAGTTGCTAAAGTTATCCGGTGCAAAGTTATAGAACGTTGGCTTTCCATATTACTTCACCAACTAACGCGACCCGTGTTATATCCTGTGTGCCACACACATGATTTAGCCTGCAGAGAGGATGTAACGGTAAAAAGCAAATGTGGAGCGATTTGTTTACTAACGTTAGCCTATAGTGATGCAGCCAGGACCAGCCAGCTAACGCTACAGTAGCTCGGACCTGCCGCTGTTTGCTTCATAACATTCAGTTTATGTATTTATATATAGTCTATGGGTTTTACCAATAACGTTACTCAGGTACACAGCTAACTGCTACTAACGTGACCCACATAACATAAAACACGGCCACAACAACCCAGAGGAAGAGCCATCCACTATCACTAGTTACAGTAAAGTTACTTACTGCAGTCTAACTCTAGATTCTCTTTGACCAATCAGTAGTCTGCTGTGTTTTCACGTTACATTTTAGTATCGCCTTAGCTTACTTGGAACCTCAACGGAGGTGATTTGAAAAAAAGTACCAGGTAGCAGTTACAACTTTTCCCCGATGGAAAACCAAAAAAGGTGTGTAGAGTCGAGGCCAGTGGAGCTGGTACTATGCGGTGAAAAACGGGCTTATGTGACAAGATGTCTTTATAATTAGTACCAAGCAGAGTTGCCAGTGGGAATATGGAAATACTTTTGTAAAGGTTTGATGGATGCTAACGCTAACGTGAGTGACAGTGGAACCTGCATGGATCTGAATATACCAGCTACAGATAGATGTTGACTAATGAAGCCAGTCCAGATGGCATAGTTGACGTCTTTTTGGGCTCACCGAGCGACTCTCTCTTTAAACCTGTCACCAAACAGAAGAAGCGTGAATGCAACTGTAACAGGAGTAACACCAGATAAGACATCTTGCCACTAATCGTGAAACTTTCCATCAAACATGAAGAGATGTTCCACAAGATTTCAGCGATGGAAATGACAGCAAACACAACCTCTAAACAAATTGAAATGACATTTAACTAACTAAGACCACGCCAATTAAGGTATAACAGGTAGTTTATTTGGTTAGAGAGAAGGTTCAGGAAGGAAAGAATGGAGGGGATGAAGCGGTCGAAGGGAAGGGGTCGAGTGGGGAAGTATGTAGGGGTCGAAGGGGAGGGATGAAGGGATCGAGGAGGTAGGGATGAGGGGTCGAGAAAGTAGATATGAATTGTGGGGTAGAGCTCGTAGAGGGTCAGGGGAGGACAGTTCCAATGGCCACTCTGAGATGAACTATCTGCCACCGTAGTGGCCGTTGATTCCAGCGGACGGTGCTGCATCGGTGTATTGGTTGATGTCTTCGGGTTGGGTTAAGTGGTTGTTATGAACAGGAATAGCGATGCCATTCCGAGAAGAAAGGAATGATCTCAGCTCCATTTACAAGTGTTGTCGAGTATGGAGTAATCGTGGAGGGAAGGAACTGTGGCGAATAGGTAGGATAAGTGGGAAAGAAGGGATCCTACTTGTGGAATGATGAGGATAGCAAAATTTAAGTGTCCAAGTATGGAGGGAAGTTGGTGCTTGGTACAACGGTTGGGGAGCTAGTTTAGAATGTAGATAGAAATATGATGGAGTTTCCCAGGTTGGGAGGGAGGCTTGAAAGAAAGTGGATAAATACCTTGGGGCTGCTCTTGCACCCGAATTTGGTACAGACTGTTAAGTAATCTGAAACTATTCCGAGAAACACAGAAAAGAAGAAACTCTAGAATAAAAGAGCTGGTAATGTCGGATTAAGTTGACCAGGCGCTGTGGCTGGTGGTTGAGGTTGATGTGTGAGCTGGTTGCTTGGTGCATGAAAAGATCTGGACTCAAGATGAGACTATTGTTACGGGGTGTGGTGTGTGGACAGAGAGGACCCAAATGCAGCACTCTGAGGGAAGGAGGTTTATTTAGGGAAAAGGGTGAGAGGGACTGGAGTGGAGGGAGAGGAGGACGTCGGGGAAGTACAGGCACGGGGAACCAAGGGGTCAGGGGACCAGGGAGCCGGGGAACACAGGGGCCGAGGAAGCGAGGAGAGGCGGGGAAACAGGGAGGACGCCGTGAGGGAAGTCCGAAGAGGAGTGGGCCAGTGGATGAGCCCAGCCGAACGGAGGACGAGGTGAGTGTACCTGGGAGGGAGACAGACAGAGAGACAAGGTTAGGGAAGACAACGACAAGGCACAGGGTAAGTGTGAAAAAAAAGAAACATGGACGCTTGAACACAGAAGTGGCACCAGGTATGGAGCAACGACGATCAAGCGAGGATGGTGTGGAGAACCGGGGTTGAAATACAGGCAGTCATGAGGTGATTACTGGCAGGTGTGGCAGGCTGACGAGGTGGCTGATGAGATGCAGGTGCAGGTAGTTGGCTGGGCTCAGGAGCAGAGGGAGAGAGAGAGCACACAGGGGAGAAAACACAGGGAGGCAGGCAGGGAACAGAAAACCAAGGAAAAAACAAAAACTGAAAAAAGTGCGAGGTCCCTATTTTATTTGCTAAGATTATTAGGGCCCGAGCACGACCGTGCGAGGTCCCTATTGAATTTGCTAAGATTATATATTTTATGTATCATATCAAGACGCACAAAAAAGCCTCAAGAACCCATACTCTAAAGTCAACAGGAAGTCGGCCATTTTGAATTTTACGGCCATTTTTGGATGATTTACACACTCCGTACTTTAACGAACTCCTCCTAGGGATTTAGTCGGATCGACGTCAAATTTCTGCTGTGCCTTCTAAAGGCATTGACGATGAAAAGTTGTGCTACTTGTGAGTTTTCGTCAATGGGCGTGTCCGTGGCGTGGCGTCAAAAATCAAGTCTTCGCCATGACACAGGAAGTTGTCGTAACTTCAGTGTATATGCTCACATCTGGACCAAAGTGTACATGTAGGATGAGAGTCCCGCCCTGAACACATGTACATGCCGACATTCACCCACAGTCATAGCGCCACCTGCTGGCAACAGGAAGTGACTTTTAACGAAGCAGCCCCCGCCGCACGTTTCACCTACGTGCACAATTTTCTGTGGTACGTGTATCTTGTCCAGACGCACAAAATAGTCTCTTGGAGCGATGCCCTAAAATCAACAGGAAGTCGGCCATTTTGAATTTTACGTCAAATTTTGGATGATTTACACACTTCGTACTTTAACGAACTCCTCCTAGGGATTTAGTCCGACCGACTTCAAATTTGTGCTGTGCCTTCTAAAGGCATTGAAGATGAAAAGTTGTGCTATTTGCGAGTTTTCGTCAATGGGTGTGTCCGTGGCGTGGCGTCAAAGATCAAGTCTTCGCCATGACACAGGAAGTTGTTGTAACTTCAGTGTACATGCTAACATCTGAACCAAACTTTACGTGCTTGATAACTCTCCCACCCCGCTATGGAGGACCGATCCTGACACAGTCAGAAATAAATACAGAATAAATAAATGCTCAATAAATAAATAAGCATCCAATTAATACACAAAAAATAAAGTAAATAAATAAATGTAGGTAGTAATTAAATTATATAAGGAGACATAAATGTATATATTTTAATTAGTGCCTTTACTTATTCACCTTTGTTATAATTACCTTATTTGTTTATTCAACTTTATTTATTACTAATTTTTTTAATGTATTTATTTATGTGTGTTTTAATATTTTGTCAAGTGCACTCGTATTCAATTCTGTATGGTAAATTCAGTTTTAACGGAGCAGAGCGAGCTGACAGGCAGAGTTAGAGACTTTTTCTGTCCATTTCTCTATTTACAAAGACGCATGTTGCAGTCAGAGTCTTCTCTGAGATGCGATGCGAGCACGACATACAACACAATTTATCAAATTACACAACGGATATACAGTATGAAAATAAGATTGATTGGATTACTCACAGGAAGTATAAAACTGTTACATGCGTCTATTAAAAGTAAGTAACACAAAAAGTCAGGGAAATTACTTTACTTAGATTTAAGTACTGCAGTTGTAGATGTCCCTATTGAATTTGCTAAGATTATATACCTTATTATATACCTAAACCTTGCATCATCTTGTCACAAGATCGCTGACGTAATTGCTGACGTAATCTGCACTCTGCGCATGCGTTGGCGTCTGTAGCCACCTGTCGGAAGCTCCGTCTTAAAACGAACTCTTATCCAGTTTTAATCCATTCTTTTTCGTTACATTTTTTATATCCTTTTTTTTAACTTGAGTTTTTAACTTAAGTTTTACGTGGGTTAAGGATTTTAGTCATCCGACATGGATTTTAAGCTAGATGACCGTAAAAACGCGATCAACGCTACTGATCGCAACAAAGCTCCGGTGACTATGCTAGCCGATAACTCTGCCCCATTAGGACTGCACACTCCTTAAGAAAGCGAACAAGAAGATTGCTGACCTTATGGAAGACATCCAACGACTTTCAGAGGAACTCAAAAAGAAAGATTCTCTGCTGACTGGCTTTATGGATGTGGCTTCAGTACAAGCCAAACAGATTGTTTCTCTTAGTGCAACCGCTAACATCCAGGACACCGTATTTTGTGACCCCTCTAGCCTTCCGAGGCTTTCATCCTGCTCGACTCCGAAGCATCAGTCAACCTGGGCTGAAGTGGTGGTCCGTGGCTTTAAGAGAGGCTCGGATGGGGCTGCCTCTCCTCCGCACATCGATGCAGCCTTGTCTAACGACACTCCGGTCCATCCAGCGGATGCACCTGCGGCTTCGAGTCTCCCGATACGGATCTCTTTCGGCGCACAGTGCCTGCCGACACTGTTGCATCTCCTCCACGGCTACATCTCCTGCACTGGGCCGCCGGTCTGCCGCTGGGCCTGATCGGCGTCCGTCATCCCGGTCAAAAACCTCCGCTTCCCGACGTAGGATCCTGAAGGAGGCTGTGCTCAGACGCTCCGGAGGCCGTCTCTACCCTGCACCGTCGGGTAGCCCTTCTCTCAGGTCTGTTACTGCTACTCCAACAACACACTCGCTGCTCACACTCCATCCTCAGTCCGCACACAGTGTTGAAGCAGATTCTGCTCAGTCCTGCTCTGGAACCCCACAACCGGCATCTCCTCGTCCTCTTTCTCCCCAACCACACTAATAATTGGTGACTCCATAACCAGAAACATCCATTTCTTTAACGCTACCACTCACTGCTTCCCCGGTGCCACCACGGCTGACATTTAAAAAAAACTCCAGGACCTGATGCCGTTGCTCCCCCTCCATCACAAGAGTGATAGCCCATGTCAGAACAAATGACACAGCTCTTCAGCAGTCTGAGCTGACAAAATCAGATTTTAACCATCTTCTTAACTTTTTAAAGCAGTGTGGAAAGTCTGTTTTTATCTCTGGTCCCATTCCCACAGTTGGTCGCGGTGCTGGCCACTTCAGTAGACTCCTTGGCCTCCACGACTGGCTCAAGTCCGCCTGCAGGGCTCATCGTGTGTGTTATGTGGATAATTTTAATATTTTCTGTCAAAATGTCTCTTTTTAAGACAGACGGACTTCACCCAAACAAACGGGGCTCAGAAATGTTAGCTGCGCACATACAGCATGTGGTGCGGTCCACACATGACTTACGTGAATGCACACCTGGACACACCACCGCTCACTGAACAGATCTCTGCCTCACTGCCACAAACAACTGTCGCCACTGCTGGCATGTAAAGCCGTCTGCTCCCAGTACTGTTCCACAGACTTCTATTCCTGTCATCATCACGCATAGACCAGTAAACCGAAATGTGCACATCCCACACAGAAATAATAGTAATCTCTTAAGGATTAGGACAACTGCACCAACTCCTGCACCCAGAACAAACTCATTTAAAATGGCTCTCTTCAATGTGAGATCACTTTCAAGTAAGACTTTTATCTTAAATGATTTTATCTTGTCTGCAAAACTAGATTTTAGTTTTTAACTGAATCCTGGTTGCAAATAAATGACTATAGCCAACTAGCTGAACTGTGTCCGCCTCAATATGATTGTTTTAGTCAACCGAGGGTCAGTGGTCGTGGTGGTGGGTTAGTGAGCGTGTATAGGAAAAATTTAAAATGTCATCAGGTACGCTGTGATGAATTTAACTCCTTTGAAGTTCTCACTCTTAAACTTGGAGGGCTGCAACCTGTCATATTTGTTATAATTTATCGCCCCCCAAAACCGCCTGGAGGATTTTTCAGAACTTCCTGAATTTTTCTACTCTGGTTTTAAATTATGACAGAATTGTTCTTTGTGGCGATTTTAATATTCATGTTGATGACCCCAACAATGTTAATGCAACTAACTTTTAAATATAGCCACTTCTTTTAACTTCAAACAACATGTCAAAGGACAAACACATAACTGTGGTCATACACTAGACTTGGTTTTTACCCTGGGTGTCAGCATTTCCTCTGTGGAATTAGTGGACATGACCATATCTGACCACAGATGTATTGTTTTTAGCTGCGATTCGCCGGTTACTCATGCCACCTCACCAAGCTCCGTGTGTTCTCGCATCTTTATGAACAAAGTGTTTCAAAGTTTTGCGCATTCTTTCAGAGCCAAAGCCAACACCTGTCTGATTCCAACACCAACAATCTGGTCGATCACTTCAATCATATCTGCTTGTCGTCACTAAATATTACTGCTCCTCTAAAGGTTAGGCCTACGTCTAAAGCTAGTAAGCAACCCTGGATAAATGACAGCATTCGCAGCCTGAAAAGGGAATGCAGGAAAGCAGAGCGCAGATGGAAAAAATCCA
>NW_024042775.1:0-25735 GCF_014851395.1 Micropterus salmoides | reverse complement strand
AGGGAACAACTTCCATGATAGAAACAGACATTTGGTTTATTGAATGAATCCAGAAAGTCAGAACCTCCGTGAGTCTCTTGATGTTAGAATCTCTTGCAGACTAACTGACATGAATGACTCATTTTGCAGCCCTGGGTTCCATGAACAGCACTAACGCCAGAAAGTCCTGAAGAACATGTTGCAGAGGAGGAAAACATCAACCTGACCTGTAATATGAGGGTCTCATCAACAATATCCAGTGTGGTACCAACAATACCAGAGATCCAGACCAGAGTTCCTGCTCTCCATCACAGAGAGTGGATCGATTTATCCAACTGGTTCAGTTTTCTCAGCTCACATTAATAAAGAAGAGAAACGTGGAATCTGCAGATCATCTCAGCTAAAGTGACACGACTCTGCTGTGTACTACTGTGCTGCAGCCACAGTGACAGGAAACACCAAAACTCTGTACAAAAACCTTTGGAGCAAGACAACAGAATACTCCACACGTCCACTAGAGGGAGTCACACACTGTTAAACTGCAGTGTGATGATGAATCTGGATTGTTGAAGTGGTGATAGAAGCAACTTTAAATGAAGCACTACAGATAAAACACAATAACAAAAACAGACAGAACAGAATTTGAATTATATCCATAATACTTCCAAAGTGTCTCCAATTCCATCTAGCAGACTGTTTTCACAGACAATTGAAAACACCCCTGAAGGGCCTTTTTTTGTTAGTGACTGTAACCATTGCAAGCTGAAGCTGTGCTGCCTGGTTTGAAGCAATATCTAGACTGTAATACTAAACCCCCATTTGCACCTCTACACCATAATGTTGTCCATTTAATTCCACCTACAAGTCCCTGCTCAAAAGCAGGAGAGCACAAGTAAAAGTGTACATGTTTGGAACAATGATGGCATTGAGACCTTAAAAGGCGGCTTTTCCTGTAACAGCTGGGACTCTTCCATAGCCTGGGCTTAGAGGAGGCAACAGGCACCATCTGCAGTTTTGTAGAGATTGTGAACCAAGGTTATTATGTTTTGGATTTTTCATTAGTTTTAATTTTTATTTCGTTTTGACTTTTTGGTTTGCTAGTTTAGTTTTATTAGTTTTAGTTTAGTTTTAGTCTTTGTCGCTGCACGATGCAGCTCAGTTCAATTTAGTTTTTTCACAAAACATTAAAATACAAGGACAATCAGAACTATTGTGAAAAGGGACACCCTTTTCAAGCTAGCTATTATATATTTGAAAGTACTGACGTATTGTCTAAATAAATACTACAAATAAATGAAGCACATGCAATCTACAGTATAATTTTTAACCTACATACAGAAACCCTCACATACTCAGGGTGCCAAGAAATTCAACAACAGGTCTCTAGCAGCCTGAAGGCAGGACTGGAAAGCAGTTTGTTAATCAAAAAAGGTATTAAAACAATGTGAACAAAGAGACAGGCTGGCTGAGATATCAATGACCCCGTGACACACTAGTGACATGCAGTAAATATAATGACCAGCAGACAGTTGACCCAGCAGCAAGGGGAGCTCGCACTCAATGTACAAGGGGCAAGTTCGTCTTACATGCAGGATGAGCTCCAAGCCAGACCACCAGAACAGAACAAGGAAATAAAACCACCAAGCAGTGTTAATTTCATGACAAAGACTATGACGAAAAATATTCGTCAACTAACCTTTTTCACAAACGAAAACTAAATAAAAACTAAATAAAAAGTCAGATATGATGACGAAGACTGACGAAATATGACTGACACTTTAGTCAACGAATAAAAATTAGACAAAATATAGGGAGGGACGAATGGAGAAGAGATTCAATCATCACTACTCTTTTTGTGGGACAAGTTTGGAAGAAATCCAGTCAGAGCGAATCTCATGGCCGCCTGTAAACCGTGTGGAGCAAAGATCTCTGGGAAAAACACACCAACTTGAAGCGACATTTACAGACGACTCATCCGGAAATACATGCGAAAGTAAGCATACATGCTAAGCTTGTTTTATCAGATAAACCACCGTGTTTCCGCTAAACTTGGAATAAAATAGAAGCTAAAGGAAACCAGCTTGAGCTATATTGATTAGACGATTGTCTCGCTGAATTAATATGAGCATAAGTATTAAATGTCCTCAAATGAATCAAATGTGTAAAATGTGTATTATAGTAACGTTAGATGTTGTGGCGTTATATGACTGGACGAAGGGTGTGTGAGTGAGAGACAGAGAGAGGGAGAGATCTGAGGAGATTGGGCAAAAAAAACCCACAACTTGATTTCCCCTTTATTCACCCTCACAGATACAGAAGACATCTGATGACAAAGATGACCGTAGGCCAAGTGGAAATAAAGCTAGTGCTGCTAGTGCAACCCAGCAGCAGGCCATCTCTACAGCTTTCCTAAGTTCTTCAAAGTACAAAACTGAATGGAAGGAACAACAGACCAAGGAGCAGGCCATAGCTAGATGGATTGGACGCACAGGTTTACCACTCACAACAAATGAAGACGAGGAATTTGTGCTAATGATGGATAGTAGATAGGAGACTAACAGTTCCAAAGAAAACTAAAATGAGCTATTTGATTGAAACACAGTATGAACATGAAAGACAAAATTCAAAGAGAGACTGGCTGCTGCCCGGAGAGTTTCCATTGGCCTTGACTTGTGGACAAAAAAAGGACTGACAGCCTCCTTCCTTGCTATAAGCGCACGCTACTTTTGTGTTGAACAAAGTAAACCTGTACACATATTGTTGGCCCTTGAACAAGTAGCTCACCCACACACTGCACAGTCTATTAAGGCATGTGTGGACAAATGTATGCAAGAGTGGGGCATACCAAAGGAGAAGATCCTGACGGTAATAACGGACAATGGGAGTAACATGGTGGCAGCTTTAAAAACACCACAGCAGAAGAAACCAGCTCTGAGGATGACTCCCCTGGGTCCACGATGGAAAGTGACTCTGAAATTGATGACCAGCGGTGAGCCATGTTTAGTTTATTCTTTTACATCACAGTCAATTATCACATGAATGGTTTTCCCCCTGCCACACTATATATACAGTATGTACAGACACACACCAGCCAATTTATTAGGTTTAGACTTCTATGGTTGTCTTTTCTTCTTGTTATTAGGTACCATGTGGTGAAGCTCTTTCGCAAGTCCTCAGTTGCAACACAGAGGTTATCGGACCACTGTGGTGTTATTGTTGTAAATGACTGCCCCACACGCTGGTCAAGCACATTCAACATGGTCGCACGACTCCTCACAGTCAAAGATGCAGTCTGTCAAATCACAAATGACATGGGATGGGACAGTTTGCTTACTAGTGAGTGGCAAAAGCTTTCATCATTGCATGACTTACTGCTGCCTTTTGCGGAACACACTAAAACCCTCCAGAGTGACACTGCATCTATGTCCTTAGTGGTTCCTGCCCTCTTTGATCTGCTGAGCCGCCTAACTGACTTTGCAGAGAACACTCGGTACAGAGACCTCGCCACTCTTGCAGAGAAAATGAGATCAAATCTGAACCAGCGTTTTGCTTGCCTCTTGGATTCAATCGATGAAAAGTTCTCAGCACTTGCAGCAGCTGCCTGCTTTGTCAACCCAACTGTCTGTGAAATCCTTGTTAATGTTAATGTGGCTGATGGAAATATCCAGGAACTGCTGAAACAGGCAGAAGACTATGTGGTCAAATGCACTTTCCCACACACAAGACAGGAGGACCAGTCTGAAGATGATGCAGAAGAAGAGGTTATTGAGGAACCAGAAGCAGCGCCATCCACAAAGCAGCCGGTGTTTAGGTTCCTCTCAAAATGCCGCACCACAAGGCCTAAACAGAAAACCTCCACAACCAGCATCAGGCGGCAGATCATCAAGTACAAGGAAGAACTTTCACATCCCATCACTGCGGACACAGGAACAGACTTCTGGCTGGATAAGAGTGACAGTTTTTATCACAGTTTAAAACCTTTCGCGTTAGACTTGTAGGCTATGCCAGCTTCTCAAGCTTTGCAGAGAGGGTATTCAGCATCACAGGTGACCTCACAAGAGGACGGCGCAACAGAGGAAGGGTTACACTGGAGCGAAGTGCTTTCCTTAAAATGAACAGAAACAAATAGAACTGTTGTATTCACTGCTATTTACAGCATTTCCTGAAGTAGGATATGCACAGCTTGAAAGTTAGTTGTTTTGTTTTTGTTTAATATGAGAGCAGAGAGATTTTTTCGTTCCATGCAATAATGGCATTACAGCTTAGCATGTAATTCACTGATACTTGATACTTCTTTTAATTATTAACAGAAGATTATTTCATTTTGTGTGCAATGACATTACAACCAATACATATTATCTTTTACATGTTTTGTTTTCAAATCTCTTTGATTTTGCACACAATGCACAGAGTAATAGAGGATGAAGAAGAAGATGATGCTTACAGAGTTTTTAGTTTAATGTGATATTTACCTGTATGAGGGAAGGGTTTTTGAACATTAGGGAGTATGTCTTTGGTAGTGCGTGCAATGGCATTACAGCCAATACATCTTTTATTCTACATTAGAGAATTGCACTAATCTGTTCAGTTCAAAGCCTAGCAGTTATTTAACGTCTCTTGAGGTACGTGAAGATTAACAGTAGTGAAGTTTCTGTATTTAGATTGTGCAATGGCATTACAACCAAATTGTTTTTGAGAATTGAACTTTATTTTTCTTAATGTTTTTGATTTTGCACAGACAGTAGAAGACAGTAAGTTAAGGTTATCTATTTCAATAATATTATACTTCATCTTGAAAGAATGTCATATGCATTGCATATTATTCAGGGAGGGATCTTTTTCAGGGAGCATCTTTATTTTTCAGGGAGAGCAGGCCAATGACAGGAAGTCCACTCCACTGTAGATTTAGTCGACTAAAATCTGCTAATATTTGGTCTACTAAAACTCGACTAAGACTAAAAGACTTAAAACTAGACTAAGACTAAAACTCTTATGATATTTAGTTGACTAAAACTAGACTAAGACTAAAAGATTTCAGATAGACTAAAATGTGACTAAAACTAAATGGTGTGTTATTCAGTAGACTAAGACTAAATCAGAATTTGATGTCAAAATTAACACTGCCACCAAGACAGTGACTCTCTACCTGCAACCGAACTAAACTAAACACAGCTCTGTGCAGTTGTTGCATTCATATTATTTTGTTCACATGTATGTATAAAGATAATAGAAAACATGTTCAAATAGCACCAACTACGCAACCGATCCCTACCTGGGTCTCCCCGACTAAGTTAGCCTCCTCCTAACGTTACATGGGTGAGCTGTCTGACTACTGTTCAGAGATACAAAGATTTGTGAAAACATTTAAAAGACTGGGGTGTTTGAGCCCAGGGGTGTTGGCGACCGCAGGCCTGTGGTCGTCCACGATGGAACCATCTCACAGGTCTCCTCATGCAAATATCTTCTGTTTTTATTGACAACTCATTAGCCTGGAACATCCATGTGGACAGTCTCTGTAGCAGATTACAACGACGACTGCACTTCCTGTGTCAACTTGGACTTCATGGTGTTGATCAAGATGTTTGTTCAGATACGGCATCATATTCAAATACAATAATCATGGCAGCTGGTTCATTACATGTGAAGTGCACTTGTTCCGGACCTTCCTACAACTGAGTGAGTCTAGAAGTGAGATCCTTTTATTGGCCCCTCAAATCCTGTCAACCACTTGAAATCAAACTTTGCCAAGATGCTCACTGATGTTCAGCATAAATACTCTGGATACAAGATTCTGTAGTGAGGTTTTGTTCAGTTATCAGCTGACTTCAATTGAGTCCTTGTGTTTGCAAATCCTGAAAAGATGATCCATCTTTGAACTATGCTTATAAAAGATTATACAACCTGCTGCTACCAGTCTGTTAACAGGAGGAAGTGAAACTGAGAGAAGTGAAAATCCAGAGCTGCGAGGAGACGGAGAGATTGAGGGAGGAGCTAAGCTGTTAGTGAACTATAGAAGAGAGAGGAACTTCCATATTCAGCAGAGTTCAATACACAAAGCAGAAACATTCCCTTTATTCAACATGCTGTCATTGGACTATTATGTACTTTCTCTACTGTTAGTATCCATTCTAACAGGTATGTGAGATCCTGCTGAGAAAGTTTCATTACTAACTTTTCTGGATGGGATTCATTTGTTGAGTCTTTTACAACATGAAATAACAGAGTTATCTCTTCCTTCAGGTGTCAGCTGTGAAGAACTGACTGCAGTCAGGAATGAAGAGTTCACTTTAGAAGGCAGCTCTGTTACTCTGTCCTTCAAATACTCTAAAAAAGCTGATGGCACTGATTATTTCTTCTGGTATCGACAATATCCAGGAAAACCACCAGAGTTCCTTATTTCACACTCAGGAACAGGACTACTGACATCAGATTCCGTCCCTAGACTGTCTGTTAAAGTGAGTGATGATAAAACCCATCTGGATCTGCAGATCTCCTCTGCTGCAGTGACAGACTCTGCTGTGTACTACTGTGCTGTGAGGCCCACAGTGACAGGAAACACCAAAACTCTGTACAAAAACCTTTGGAGCAAAGACAACAGAATACTCCACAACGTCCACTAGAGGGAGTCACACACTGTTAAACTTTCAGAGAGAATCACACAACAAATCCTAAAACTTCTAAAAGCTGAGAGACAAACATCAAGGACGTCCTCTCTCTCCACTGCTGTTTTATTCCTAAAATATAAACTGGCTCATCCAACCTGACATTTTGGCTCTGAGGACAAACAAGAAATGACTAATTAATCACTTTTATTCACAAAATTCCTCCGTATATTTTCTGTGTTGCTGAATGTTGTTCAAAATGTAACAGAACAGTTTAACTAATCTCTCATCAGTTACCAACATCTGTCACAAACAGTCCAAGCATAGAGACAGGAACAGAAGAGATGAACCAATCCAGAGCCACATCACTGAGGCCAGCAGAGTTCTTCAGACGGATAATTTAGACCGGAGGTCACTAATAGGTGCGACCGCGATCTGGATCAGGACATAAAGCCCATCTGTTATTGAGAATTACTACCTCGTGACGGAGTGCGAGTCGAACTCGAGTGAGATGCAGAGAGGAAGAGAGGAGACGAAAGAGAAAAGAGACTTCACACGGCTTTTAACCAAGAATGTACAGATTCTCACATGTACATTCTTCCTACGGGCAGTTCAAAACCAGAATCTCTCATGTATCTCCAATCCAGGCCAGAGCTCACGTTTCTCACTGAACAAGAGAAAGTAGGGAAGTGGTAGCTTTATAAGAGGGAATATCAAAGAGGTGGTATTCTGATCATTTTCAGGTTCATAATCTTATATAGAGGTTGTACCAGAACAGGTTTACATGGTTCTATTTTCATCATGCTGCACACTGCTGCAGCTCCTCTTTCCACCCTGTGTTGAACGCTTCATTTTAGCGATGGAGTGATGCCATAGACTGTAAAACAGAAGTGGACGTAGTCATGGTGACGTCACCCGTTAGTTTGTGGACTGGTGTTTTGGAGCCTCGAGTTTGGCTGATAGGGCGCCGCCATGTGGAGTTTTTGCAACCACCGCCGCCGGACGTGACCATACTTGGACGAGACGGTGGAGCTAACGGCCGTGTGTGGAGCTAGCTAGCTTAGCTAGGTGCATCTGTCATTGACGTTAACGGTCATTTTAACAGGCTGATAAGTTTGTCTAGCGAACAACAGGCTTAAAACTAAATGTTCTCACCAGAGAAAGTGAACAGCCGACTCCTAATAAGCTTTTTCAACGGCGCTGGTTAAATTTACACAGAGGCGAGGGTTCGAGTCTCTCTAGCCTGATTGACAGGTCGCCATGGTAACGACTTGTCAATCATGGATAATCCCACCTGAAGCATACTCTGCTTTATGGTCTATTTTAAAATAAATGGGACCATAATTTACTAAATGAATCATTTTATATTGAAGAAGACATGAAACTAGCGACTGAGACCATAAACCCATCAGGAAAGTGTTTATTGAGGTAATTATTCAGCTAAGAAGAAGGGTCACTTTGACATTATTTCAAATGGAACCGGACTTCTGTTTCGCAACCAGAAGAGTCGCCCCCTGCTGGCCGTTCAATAGAACGCAGGTTTAAGGGACTTCCGGGTTTGCATCAGATCGCTGACCAGAAGCTTCCTGCGTGAGTGATACATCTTGCCTCTACATGATGATTAATAAGCTTAAGCTAACTTTAGCATGCAGCTATAAAATAAGACATGTAGTTTAAGCTAACTTTAGCATGGAGCTATAAAATAAGGTATGTAGTTTAAGCTAACTTTAGCATGCAGCTATAAAATAAGGCATGTAGTTTAAGGTACTGTTAGCATGCAGCTATAAAATAAGGCATGTAGTTTAAGCTAACTTTAGCATGCAGCTATAAAATAAGGCATGTAGTTTAAGCTAACTTTAGCATGCAGCTATAAAATAAGGCATGTAGATTAAGCTAACTTAGCATACAGCTATAAAATAAGGCATGTAGTTTAAGCTAACTTTAGCATGCAGCTATAAAATAAGGCATGTAGTTTAAGCTAACTTTAGCATGCAGCTATAAAATAAGGCATGTAGATTAAGCTAACTTTAGCATACAGCTATAAAATAAGACATGTAGTTTAAGCTAACTTTAGCATGCAGCTATAAAATAAGGCATGCAGCTATAAAATAAGGCATGTAGTTTAAGCTAACTTTAGCATGCAGCTATAAAATAAGGCATGTAGTTTAAGCTAACTTTAGCATGCAGCTATAAAATAAGGCATGTAGTTTAAGGTACTGTTAGCATGCAGCTATAAAATAAGGCATGTAGTTTAAGCTAACTTTAGCATGCAGCTATAAAATAAGGCATGTAGTTTAAGCTACAATTAGCATGCAGCTATAAAATAAGGCATGTAGCTTAAGCTAACTTTAGCATGCAGCTATAAAATAAGACATGTAGTTTAAGCTAACTTTAGCATGGAGCTATAAAATAAGGTATGTAGTTTAAGCTAACTTTAGCATGCAGCTATAAAATAAGGCATGTAGTTTAAGGTACTGTTAGCATGCAGCTATAAAATAAGGCATGTAGTTTAAGCTAACTTTAGCATGCAGCTATAAAATAAGGCATGTAGTTTAAGCTAACTTTAGCATGCAGCTATAAAATAAGGCATGTAGATTAAGCTAACTTTAGCATACAGCTATAAAATAAGGCATGTAGTTTAAGCTAACTTTAGCATGCAGCTATAAAATAAGGCATGTAGTTTAAGCTAACTTTAGCATGCAGCTATAAAATAAGGCATGTAGATTAAGCTAACTTTAGCATACAGCTATAAAATAAGACATGTAGTTTAAGCTAACTTTAGCATGCAGCTATAAAATAGGCATGCAGCTATAAAATAAGGCATGTAGTTTAAGCTAACTTTAGCATGCAGCTATAAAATAAGGCATGTAGTTTAAGCTAACTTTAGCATGCAGCTATAAAATAAGGCATGTAGTTTAAGGTACTGTTAGCATGCAGCTATAAAATAAGGCATGTAGTTTAAGCTAACTTTAGCATGCAGCTATAAAATAAGGCATGTAGTTTAAGCTACAATTAGCATGCAGCTATAAAATAAGGCATGTAGTTTAAGCTAACTTTAGCATGCAGCTATAAAATAAGGCATGTAGCTTAAGCTAACTTTAGCATGCAGCTATAAAATAAGACATGTAGTTTAAGCTAACTTTAGCATGCAGCTATAAAATAAGGCATGCAGCTATAAAATAAGGCATTTAGTTTAAGCTAACTTTAGCATGCAGCTATAAAATAAGGCATGTAGTTTAAGCTAACTTTAGCATGCAGCTATAAAATAAGGCATGTAGTTTAAGGTACTGTTAGCATGCAGCTATAAAATAAGGCATGTAGTTTAAGGTACTGTTAGCATGCAGCTATAAAATAAGGCATGTAGTTTAAGCTACTGTTAGCATGCAGCTATAAAATAAGGCATGTAGTTTAAGCTAACTTTAGCATGCAGCTATAAGATAAAGCATGTAGATTAAGCTAACTTTAGCATGCAGCTATAGGATAAGGCATGTAGATTAAGCTAACTTTAGCATACAGCTATAAGATAAGGCATGTAGTTTAAGCTAACTTTAGCATGCAGCTATAAAATAAGGCATGTAGTTTAAGCTAACTTTAGCATGCAGCTATAAAATAAGGCATGTAGTTTAAGCTAACTTTAGCATGCAGCTATAAAATAAGGCATGTAGTTTAAGCTACTGTTAGCATGCAGCTATAAAATAAGGCATGTAGTTTAAGCTAACTTTAGCATGCAGCTCTAAAATAAGGCATGTAGTTTAAGCTAACTTTAGCATGCAGTTATAAAATAAGGCATGTAGTTTAAGCTACTGTTAGCATGCAGCTATAAAATAAGGCATGTAGTTTAAGCTAACATTAGCATGCAGCTATAAAATAAGACATGTAGTTTAAGCTAACTTTAGCATGCAGCTATAAAATAAGGCATGTAGTTTAAGCTAACTTTGGCATGCAGCTATAAAATAAGACATGTAGTTTAAGCTACTGTTAGCATGCAGCTATAAAATAAGGCATTTAGTTTAAGCTAACTTTAGCATGCAGCTTTAAAATAAGGCATGTAGTTTAAGCTAACTTTAGCATGTAGCTATAAAATAAGGCATGTAGTTTAAGCTTCTGTTAGCATGCAGCTATAAAATAAGGCATGTAGTTTAAGCTAACATTAGCATGCAGATATAAAATAAAGCATGTAGTTTAAAATAAGGCATGTAGTTTAAAATAAGGCATGTAGTTTAAGCTAACATTAGCATGCAGCTATAAAATAAGGCATGTAGTTTAAGCTAACATTAGCATGCAGATATAAAATAAGGCATGTAGTTTAAGCTAATGTTAGCATGCAGCTATAAAATAAGGCATGTAGTTTAAGCTAACATTAGCATGCAGATATAAAATAAGGCATGTCGTGTAAGCTAACATTAGCACTTGGATTTTTAGAACAGCTTGAATAATATCTTAGGGTGTTTTCTCTCAACCTGGACATTAGAAATTGGTCCAAGAGATGGCTGCAGTGGCAGCGTGAAACAAGCTACAATGTAACATTAATATGCCGCTGCACACCTTCAGTTTCCATCCATAACGTGCTTGTTTTGCCACTGACACGCTCAGATAATTATTCTTAGTGTCTGACAACATTATGGAAAGGATCCCAGCTGAGGTCAAGCTTTTGTTAAAGAGTAAGATCCGTTTTGTTTTAACATGAAACATCCCTGAAATCGCCAAACCCACCAGACTCTATTCAAATTAACTCATTAATTCACATTTAAAGTCGACAGGAACAAGATAAAACCTTCACAAACCATCTTAGTTGTCTAAGAAAATAAGAAATGTACTGAAGTATAAAGGGTAGCTGTATTAGGAGTGCAAATTACAATGTGATGTCCAATCTCGCATTCATGAGGTATATATAACTTATAGCTCTAATAAAGGCCTATAATTGTCTTATAAGCAATAATTAATCAATTAATAGTTTATTAGGCTTTAATTAACACTTCTATTGTTGTTTATAAGCATCCTATAAGGTCTTATAAGTGTCTTATTAACTGTTAATTACTGCCTATTACAAGCACCTTAAAATAAAGTGTTACCTACGTCTCATTTACAGAAAATAAAGCAAAAACTTTCACATCCTGTAGAATTTACTGGTAAGGTAGGAAGTGGAACAGAGAGAAGTGAAAATCCAGAGCTGCGAGGAGACGGAGAGATTGAGGGAGGAGCTAAGCTGTTAGTGAACTATAGAAGAGAGAGGAACTTCCATATTCAGCAGAGTTCAATACACAAAGCAGAAACATTCCCTTTATTCAACATGCTGTCATTGGACTATTATGTACTTTCTCTACTGTTACTATCCATTCTAACAGGTACGTGAGATCCTGCTGAGAAAGTTTCATTACTAACTTTTCTGGATGTGATTCATTTGTTGAGTCTTTTACAACATGAAATAACAGAGTTATCTCTTCCTTCAGGTGTCAGCTGTGAAGAACTGACTGCAGTCAGGAATGAAGAGTTCACTTTAGAAGGCAGCTCTGTTACTCTGTCCTACACATACTCTAAAAAAGCTGATGGTAGTGATTATTTCTTCTGGTATCGACAATATCCAGGAAAACCACCAGAGTTCCTCATCTTTCACTTGGGAACACAAAATGCAACAAACTCTAGATGGTCTGCTAAAGTGAGTGATGATAAAACCGATCTGGATCTGCAGATCTCCTCTGCTGCAGTGACAGACTCTGCTGTGTACTACTGTGCTGTGCAGCCCACAGTGACAGGAAACACCAAAGCTCTGTACAAAAACCTTTGGAGCAAAGACAACAGAATACTCCACAACGTCCACTAGAGGGAGTCACACACTGTTAGACTTCAGTGTGATGACAGTCTGAATTTGTTGAAGTGGTGATAGAAGCAACATAAAATGAAGCACAGAAGACAACACAAACAAATATGAACTTGAACAAATAACATAATTTGAATCCAGCATGTCCATAAACTGGTTGGTATCACAAACTCAGGTTTTCATTGATTCTTTTCATCTTTATAAAAGAAGTTTCTCTGTTGTTCTCTCAGGCTGTGATTTCTTGTGGTGTACCACAGGGTTCATTCCTAGGGCCTCTCATTTTCTATCTACATGTTGCCTTTAGATCAAAAATACAACATCCGTTGCCATAATTTTACTGTCAATATGTGATTTTAGATTCCATCAAAATCCAGTAATAATGGCAGCTGGTTTATTAGATGTGAAGTTCTGGTGTTCCAGACCTTCCTACAATTAAGTGAGTCCAGAAATTAGAAGATTTTATTTACCCACTAAATTCAGTAAACCAGGTGAAATCAAACTATGCCAGGATGTCAGTTGATGTTTAGCATAATGCTCATAGTCAGTGCATTAGAGGCGTACAGAGAAGTCATTATCTGTTTCTGTTCAACCAACAAACTGATCTGTCTGTTTTTGAAAAGAAGACTGGGTGTGGCCATAGTTTATACAGGAAGTCATGTTAAATTGGGTGATGTTGTAACTAATTTCATTGAATACATACTCTACATTTCATTTCTCTTTTGATTTTCATTTTTAACTAAACTAAGTTTCATGAACTGAATTCCACCACCACCCAACCTTTAACTGAACAAACACAAACTGAAAAACAATGCTTGATACTTCAAAAGATTCTGTTTTACATTGAAAAAAAATTGCAGTAAACATACAGAAAAATATCCATCGATGTTGAATTCCATTAGGCTACAATTGCATGAAATTTAAATCAGCAACACTAGTGGAACTACAGCAGAAACAAAGCTGCATTCAATACTACCAACTTGAAACAGCACCTAACAGAATACAGTGAGTCAACCTTAGGTAAGTCAGCAAAGGCTGCACAAAAGCAGCAAACACTGGACGATACTATGAAGGAGAGAGACATTTGCATTTTAGACACTGCCCTACTGGAGCTTCACAACAAGGTTTGTGACCACCTACGAGGTGCTTTATCAGATGTGACAGCTACTGGTTATTCAATAGTCAAGCAAATATGGTGGATTGATTTGAATAACTTGAATGTAATTGAAGTGTGCACTGTGCAACTGTGTTAACTCGGGAAAATACAAGTATCAGATCCAGACTCTGTACAGACAGGCCTGCCCACAGAAATGACTGGGCCTCTGAGAAGGTCCAGTAAATGGGCCCTCTGCAAATCTGCTTTACTCATGTCAACGCATGCTGTGCTTCTCTCTCCATCTCCTACATAAACACATACATGGCCTGCTGCATGGGTGCACTTTTGATGTTTTGATGTTGTGTACAACAAACAGTATTCATACCATTTTCAGGAGGGGGGGGGGGGGGGGGGTTCTTCATAAAACAGGCTGTATTTTACTGAAGCAACATTACATTTTTTTAAATGTTTTGTTATTTTAAAAAGTAATGGTGAGCTTTTTGGTTCAAATTTAAATTTGGTTATCTTTCCTTATATTTAGAATGAACATCATTAGTGCTGGATTGCAAGGGCCCCCCTAGCAGCAGGGCCCCAGAATTCTTTCCCACCCACCCCCCCCCCTTATGGACGGCCCTGTGTATGGGCAGATACGTCATATTAAAAGACTGAGCAAAGCACCTGTAGAGGACAAAAGAACCTGATCAGGACGTCCCTAATGAAATGTCCTCCATGTTCCCAGAATAGAGAGCAGGTCTTCAGGTAGGCTTCCTTCTAGTGGGACCTGCCTCGGTCTCACAATGGTGTGAAGAACTGAAAGTGGACATTCAGGAAACATTTCTCTGAGGCAGAGCTGCTCTGGATGCACAAATAATCTCACTGGCTGAACTGAACTTTGGTAGACAGCCAATCTCTAAAAAGGGGATTCTCTGGCCCCGCCCACTGAAGTCCAACTCAACCAATGAGATTCTTTGCGTCTCCAGAGCAGAAATGTTTGAGGAACTAAAAGCACAATCAGCTTGATGTTGAGGAGAAGGGCTGTGCAGCAGAGAGGCTGTTTAGTTTCTTCATTCTACTGCAGTGGAAGAACATTGCTCATCTGCTGTCTGTCTGGCTTTAACAACTCCAAAGACATGTTGCTTTACCTCTTTTTACTTTGCTCTCACTTCATAGGTGAGTGTTGGAGTGTTTGTGTCCACAGAGTAACACTGTACAGCTGCCATTTTCCACTGTCTTCTCCTCTCAGCCTCATGAACAATGTTAGTCTAATGGCTTCATTTGCTCTACTTTTTCCAGGACTAATAGCTGGAGACACAATCTCTCCTGTACGAGAGGAAGTCAGTGAAAGAGAAGGACAATCTGTCACACTCACATGCAACTATCAGACAGATGAAGACTATATTTACCTTTACTGGTACAAACATCATTCTGACCTTCAGGCACCTCAGTTTATACTCTGGAAAGGAGCAAAAGATAACTCAGCTGAACATATTCCTGATGATCGATATGAATCTGAAACATCAGAAACATCAACTACACTGACCATCAGAGATCTAACCCTGGCAGACACAGCTCTCTACTACTGTGCTCTACAAACACAGTGATACAAAGTGTAGAAGAGGCTGTACAAAAACCTGAACCCAGATATCTGACTACTCTTCAAAGAGGAGGGAAGTGGTATTCAAACCACAGCTTCATATCAGATGGATTCTGCTAATTCCTGTTTTATCAGAGTCACTGTGGTTCCAGCTGCTAATGAAACACTGGGGGAGGATTCACAGGAGCATTATGGGTAGTGGGTGGAGATGGGGAAGTGGGGGTATGTAAGTTTAAAAAGTTTCTATTTATTTTATACTCATTTTATATAGTGACTGCAATGACTGTATTTGAAGCATTATTGTGTTTTTTTATGTACCGTCATAAAAACTGACAAATAGGGGGGTGATGGTGCAGTGGATAAGACTCATGCCTGTGGTGTGAAAGACCTGGGTTCAACTCCCCACTGTGACCCATCCACCACTTAACCCCTCGTTGCTCCAGAAGCGTGCGACCTCTGTCATATATAACAAGTTTAAGTAGTAGTAGTATACTTTATTGTCCTCGAAAGGAAATTTGTTTTGGACTGCATGGTTGCTGCATGTACATAGAAATATACAATATACAAGTATAAAAGTATAAAAAGAGGAAAGACAATTAATTTACAAATTTAAAATTAATAAGATAGACTGTTATTCAACATACGTGTAGACACAGGAACAAAAGAATTTTTATACCGGTTTAGTTTGCACAGTGGAACTCTATATCTTCTGCCGGAGGGGAGCAATTCATACTGAGAGTGCAGAAAGTGAGTTTGGTCCCCCACAATTTTCTGCACCTGATTTAAAGTGCTATTCTCAAATAACTGTTGGAGATTCAAAGATTCCTCATTTCCAACTGTTTTAAGTGCTGTCAACACCAGATGTGACAATTTGGATTTTAGCTGTATAGATAGGTTCCCAAACCATACTGTAACACCATACTTAACAATACTTTCTAAAACAGCCTTGTAGAACAGCATCATCATTTTCTTATTCACCCCATAAAAACGTAATCTACGTAAAAATATAGTCTCTGGTGCAGCCGTGTGCAAACCCATTCCGTGTGAGTTTTCCAAGTAAGTGAGCTGTCTATATAAACACCCAGATACTTGTAAGTCTGCGTTTGGGTGATGTTTTGGTCATGTATGACCACTTGATGATGGTCCCCAATACCTTTTGGATCGAATATGATCTCCGCTGTTTTCTTTATATTTATTATTAGATCATTTTTATCACACCACGCAACAAACTGACTTATTTCTGGCAGGTATCCATCTCTAATATTATCGTCTTCATCAGTCTGTGGGGACGTATTGACGTACTGCTGACGTATTGCGGTAAGCGTGTCGACTCATTTCCGTTTCCGGTGCTTGTGTGTTGGTACCGTGTTGTTGCTCTCGCTAATAACAGTTACATTTGTTTGATTACAGCGGCCAACTGTTCGCTAAACACTTTACTTTACAGTAATTTTGCCTAAGCACTCACAGTTCTTTCCATCTTTTAGTGACTGCTGTTCAATCTCATAGTTGTTCTAAAGTTTTGGTAACTGACGCTACAGTACTTTAGCTTAGCCGTTAGCGACTTTAGCTTAGCAGCTAGCGATGGCTTCTCCTTCTCCCTCTCTCTCTCCTACTTTCTCCTGCTCGGTGTGTCAGATGTTCAGTTACTCCTCTGCCTCCTTTAGCGGTAATGGTACATGTAATAAGTGTAGTTTATTTATAGACATGGAGGCGAGGCTCAGTGATTTAGAAGTCCGGCTCCGCACCTTGGTAGATCAGTCTTTAGCTACTGTAGCTAGCCAGTCCCCGGTAGTCGGTGCGGAACGGCCTGAGTTAGCCTCTGGTAGCCGTCCCCGGCATCCCCTGTGCAGCCAGGAAGGGGGCTGGGTGACTGTCCGAAGGAGGAATAGTCGTAAGCATTCAAAGTCCACGGGGCATCATCAACCTGTTCACGTTTCTAACAGATTTTCCCCACTCAGTGACACACCCGCTGAGAAACCAACTCTGATCATTGGCAGCTCCATTTTGAGAAACGTGAAGTTAGTGAAGCCAGCGGCCATAGTTAAGTGCATCCCTGGGGCCAGAGCGGGCGACATTGAGTCTTATTTGAAACTGCTGGCTAAGGATAAACGTAAATACAGTAAGATTGTTATTCACGTCGGCGGTAATGACTCCCGGTTACGCCAATCGGAGGTCACTAAGATTAATGTTGAGTCGGTGTGTACATATGCAAAAACAATGTCGGACGCCGTAGTTTTCTCTGGACCCCTGCCAAATCTGACCAGTGATGACATGTATAGCCGCATGTCGTCATTCCGCCGCTGGTTGTCGAGGTGGTGTCCAGCAAACGATGTGGGCTTTGTTGATCATTGGCAGACTTTCTGGGGAAGACCTGGTCTGATCCGGAGAGACGGCATCCATCCCACTTGGGAAGGAGCAGCTCTCATTTCTAGAAATCTGGCCAAGTTTATTAGTGGACCAAATCCATGACAACCCGAGTTGAGACCAGGAGGCAGAGTCGCAGTTTAACACACTTCTCTGCCCTTCTTTTTCAGCAGTTACCCACCCAAAACCCTACGCAGAGTCGCAGTCTAACACACTTCTCTGCTCCTCCATTTCAGGAGTTACTTAGTGAAAATCCTATAGTGACGGTGTCTGTCCCCCGACCATCGAAATTATTTAAAAAGGTAAACAGAAGAGGAGCTGTGCATAAAAACCTCATAAAAATTAAAACCACAAGAGCAATAGTGCAAACGAATAGGAGAGTTAAATGTGGACTCTTAAACATCAGATCTCTCTCTTCTAAAGGTGTACTAGTAAATGAACTAATATCAGATTATGATATTGATTTATTTGGTCTTACTGAAACCTGGCTGGGTGATGGAGAATATGTTAGCCTAAATGAATCCACCCCTCCCAGTCATATTAATACTCACATTCCTCGAGGCACAGGCCGAGGAGGTGGAGTTGCAGCTATCTTCGACTCTAGCCTACTAATCAGCTCTAAACCTAAACTAAACTATAACTCATTTGAAAGTCTTGTTCTTGGTCTTTCGCACCCAAGTTGGAAATCACTGCAACCAATTCTTTTTGTTATAGTGTACCGAGCACCTGGCCCGTGCTCTGAATTCTTATCTGAATTTGCAGAGTTTTTGTCAACTTTAGTCCTTAAAACGGACAAAGTTATTATTGTAGGAGATTTTAATATTCATGTGGATGTTGAGAATGACAGCTTCAGTACTGCGTTTATCTCTTTGTTAGATTCCATTGGCTTCTCTCAGAGTGTTCATGAACCGACTCACTGTTTTAACCACACCCTCGACCTTGTTTTGGTGTATGGTATTGAAATTGAACATTTATAGTGTTCCCACAGAATCCCTCTTTATCTGACCACTGTTTGATAACTTTTGAGTTTGTATTGCTGAACTACTCGCCATTGGGCAAAACTTTCTATACAAGATGTCTGTCTGATAGTGCCATAGCTAAATTTAAGGATGCATTCCATCAGCTCTAAATTCATTATCTAGTCACAAAGTAACGGAGGACTCCTATGCTAATTTCAGTCCCTCCCAAATCGATCATCTTGTTGATAGTGCTGCAGGCTCGCTGCGAATGACACTCGACTCTGTAGCCCCTCTAAAAAAGAAAATACTAAAACAAAGACGGTTAGCTCCATGGTATAATACTGAAACTCGCAAATTAAAGCAAATATCACGGAAACTTGAGAGGAATTGGCGTTCCACCAAACTGGAAAATTCTCGTTTAATCTGGCAAGATAGTCTTAAAACTTATAGGAAGGCCCTCCGTAATGCCAGAGCAGCGTACTACTCGTCATTAATAGAGGAAAATAGGAACAACCCAAAGTTTCTTTTCAGCACTGTCAGCAATCTTTACCAACTAACTTCAATAATTTCTTCATCTAAACCATCAACCTGCCTCTTAGACCCCATCCCGACTAGGCTGCTTAAAGATGTTTTACCCTTAGTCAGCACCTCTATACTAGATATGATCAATCTATCTTTATCAACAGGCTATGTACCACAGTACTTTAAAGTAGCTGTAATTAAACCTCTTCTGAAAAAGCCCAAACTTGATCCGGATGTTTTAGCCAACTATAGACCTATATCTAACCTTCCATTTCTCTCTAAGGTTCTGGAGAAAGCAGTTGCTAAACAGGTGTGTGACTTCTACAGAGCAATAGTTTATTTGAGGATTTTCAGTCAGGATTTAGAGCTCATCATAGCACAGAGACAGCACTGGTGAAAATTACTAATGACCTATAATGACTTATTGCATCAGACAAAGGACTTGTCTCTGTACTGGTTTTATTAGATCTTAGTGCTGCATTTGATACCATTGACCATCAGATCCTATTGCAGAGACTGGAATATTTCATTGGCATTAAAGGAACCGCTCTAAGCTGGTTTAAGTCCTATTTATCAGATCGATTTCAGTTTGTACATGTTAACGATGAGTCCTCCATGCACGCCAAAGTTACTCATGGAGTTCCTCAAGGATCTGTCCTTGGACCAATCCTCTTCACTTTATATATGCTTCCTTTAGGCAATATTATCAGGAAACATTCCATAAGCTTTCATTGTTATGCAGATGATACTCAGTTATATCTATCGATCAAGCCAGATGAAACTCATCAGTTAGCTAAACTTCAAATGTGCCTTCAGGATGTTAAAACCTGGATGACCTGTAATTTTCTCATGTTAAACTCAGATAAAACTGAAGTTATTGCTCTGGGGCCTAAGCACCTCCGTGACGCATTATCTAAAGATATAGTTTCCCTGGATGGCATCGCCTTGGCCTCCAGCACCACTGTGAGGAATCTTGGAGTTATCTTTGATCAGGACATGTCGTTTAAGTCTCACATTAAGCAAATTTCAAGGACCGCCTTTTTTCACCTACGTAATATTGCGAAAATCAGGAACATCCTGTCTAAAAATGATGCAGAAAAACTAGTCCATGCATTTGTTACTTCTAGGCTGGATTACTGCAATTCCTTATTATCAGGCTGCTCGAAAAAGTCCATTAAGACTCTTCAGCTGATCCAGAATGCTGCAGCACGTGTTCTGACAGGAACCAGGAAAAGAGATCACATTTCTCCTGTTTTAGCTTCTCTGCATTGGCTTCCAGTAAAATCCAGAATAGAATTTAAAATCATTCTTCTTACCTACAAAGCTCTTAATGGTCAGGCACCATCTTATCTTAAAGAGCTCATAGTACCTTACTACCCCACCAGAGCACTGCGCTCCCAGAATGCAGGGTTACTTGTGGTTCCTAGAGTCTCCAAAAGTAGACTAGGAGCCAGAGCGTTCAGCTATCAAGCTCCTCTCCTGTGGAACCAGGTTCCAGTTTGGGTTCAGGAGGCAGACACCATCTCCACATTTAAGAGTAGGCTTAAGACTTTCCTCTTTGATAAAGCTTATAGTTAGGGCTGGCTCAGGTAGTCCTGAACCATCCCTTAGTTATGCTGCTATAGGCCTAGACTGCCGGGGGATTTCCCATGATGCACTGAGCTCCTCTCTCCTCTACTTTCTCTCCCTCTGTATGCAACCTCATCCCATTATTGCATGTTACTAACACAACTTCTCCCCTTTCTGGTAGTCTTGTGCTTTCTCGTCCCTCTCCTCTCTCCTCCTATCACTTCCTGCAGGTTTTCTGGCTCTGGAGCTGTGGAGTCTGGATCTGTGGTTGCGGGTCACCTGCTGCCCCGTGTTCCTGCTCGACACCCTCTGCTGCAACGACTATTGTTACTAGTCCTATTGTTATTATTGTTATTATAATCATTAACATTACGATGGTTACCATTAACACTATTATAAATATCTGTACCATTTTTCATTTAGTCTACAGCAACATTACCTTCACTGTCTGTACCTCTGTGTGGATATTGTGTAGGCTGCCTCCCTCCCCTCTCTCCCTCCTTACATCTCTCTCTCTCTCTCTCTCTCTCTCACCCCAACCGGTCGAGGCAGATGGCCGCCCACCCTGAGCCATGGTTCTGCTCGAGGTTTCTGCCTCTTAAAGGAAGTTTTTCCTTGCCTCTGTCGCCTAGTGCTGCTCTTGGTGGAACTGTTGGGCTTCTGTAAATATCATCACAGAGTACGGTCTAGACCTGCTCTTTTATGAAAAGCGCTGTGAGATAACTGTTGTTGTGATTTGGCGCTATATAAATAAAATTGAATTGAATCATCGAGAAGACTTAAGATGGCTGTGTCGTCTGAATATTTAAAGATATAGTTTTTTGAATGCTTACTTGAACATTCATTTGTAAATAAAGTAAAAAGAATTGGAGAACTGACACAGCCTTGTGGGACACCTGTGCTAGTCTTTCTTTGTTGTGAAGACAATTGTTTACTTTAACGCATTGAATTCTGTCAGTTAAAAAAGATGAGTACCACTTTATGATAGCTTGGTTTACACTCAACTGCTCCATCTTTGAGATTAACAAGGGTGTTTGAATGGTGTTAAAGGCCGAACTAAAATCAATAAAAAGTAAACGAGCATAGGCTTTGTGATTCTCTAAATGCTTCAGAATTAGGTGCATAATGCTAATATAGCATCCTCAGTTCCCCTCCCCTGCCTATAGGCAAACTGTAAAGGATCTAGGTTGTTAGCAACCTCTGCTTTTAACATTGACACAATACACTTTTGAAAACATTTCATAATCACAGACGTTAACGCGATCGGTCTAAAATCATTATTTACTACGGGCCTGGCTATCGCTTTGGATAAAAGCGTCAGCTAAATGAATAAATGTAAATAAAGGAATTAAATTCATTTTCTAAATCACCCATCAGCCTGAATGGAAACAGCTCAGCAAGAGGTTAAGTTCAAGTGTGATGATAAGTCTTGATCTACTCTACTCTTAGAGAGGATTGTGAGGTCAAGGTTTAGAAATGAAACCATTAAAAATGTTTATATTCTAGGAAGCCTTTCATTGGGAGGGGGTGTCTCTGCATGACCTCCCTGAGGTTGGTCAACATGATATTTTATAGACAAGGGAATATAAGGAGATAATATCCCTGTGTCACAGGAAGTTCAAGCAAGGAAAGACACAAGGAGTGGACCAGACCCAGAACCAGAGGCACGGCAGGTTCAGTTTTATGGTTTAATAATAACCCCTGTACGAGTACCCTGACTTACAGCACGCTGAGGCAGGCCAAGGGCCAAACAGGCAGACAGTCCAAAAGCAACACATCCAAAGGACTTAGGCAATAACAAACTCCTAAAAGATCCGATACATCAGCCAAAAATCCAAAACCCAAGAAAACACTGGGAAAGGACTAGAAGGCTGGACTTGTAGACAGAGACTAAGCGGCAAAGACAAGAGAAGCTGACAGACTAAAGATGTTTGGGATTTCCCCTTTCTGGTTATACATCCCTGCCTCTGCTGAATAAGTTATGTCCCTGGTGGGGACAGAATTTATCCCCCCCTCAGAGTGATCAATGCTACTTCACTAGTGATGCTACTGATCACAAAACTCAGATCAGTCCGAGGTTTTGTTAGGGTTAAATTCATTTTAAAATGCTCTACTTTTTGCTCTGGTCCAGCTGCCGCTCTCTGTCTGTGGGTAATTACCACTCTGGAGTCTTGATCAATGTCCCGCCCACGGCTCTATCTGATTGGTTACAAGTCACGAATAATGGCCTATCAACAGTCAGGAGACATGTGCTCCGGGAGCAGCGGAGCTGTGTGCTGGAGGAAAGGCAGCCGATGATGACGCTCTTGAAAGTGAAGGCTTTTAAATCGGGGGCGGGAGTTTTCTCATGAAGAAAATAAAACATCCCCCCTCTGTTTTTTACACAATCACACCCTGTACATAACTATGTTTTCAGTGGTGTAGAAAGACCTTACATAATGAACCGTAATGTTTTTATTGCCTCAGAATGAGACACTTGTATCTACATACACCGCGGCTCCACCATGATTCTACAGTAGCCCAAACGGACAACTGCTCTACAGAGCCCGTTTAGTCACTACATTGCAAACGTACGAAAAAAAAAAAAGAAGAGTATAGTACAGTAACAGTAGTCGTCTGGTTTGTTAGAAGTCAGAAGAGAAGAGAAATTTGGACAAATGGAGGACCACACGTTTTATTTAACACAAGACGACAGAGACAAAGTCGGCCACCTTCTCCTATAGACTTCCAAAGGGAGGGGTGGGCAGCCAGTGTGCCATTGGTTAATATCAGGTTGCAATTCACAGCCCTTACCACTAGAAGCCACTATAACCTACAGAGCTGCGAGGAGACGAGAGATTGAGGGAGGAGCTAAGCTGTTAGTGAACTATAGAAGAGAGAGAACTTCCATATTCAGCAGAGTTCAATACACAAAGCAGAAACATTCCCTTTATTCAACATGCTGTCATTGGACTATTATGTACTTTCTCTACTGTTACTATCCATTCTAACAGGTATGTGAGATCCTGCTGAGAAAGTTTCATTACTAACTTTTCTGGATGGATTCATTTGTTGAGTCTTTTACAACATGAATAAGAGTTATCTCTTCCTTCAGGTGTCAGCTGTGAAGAACTGACTGCAGTCAGGAATGAGAGTTCACTTTAGAAGGCAGCTCTGTTACTCTGTCCTACACATACTCTAAAAAGCAACTGGTAGTGATCGATTCTTCTGGTATCTACAGCATCCAGGAAAACCACCAGAGTTTCTCATCTTTCACTTGGGAACACAAAATGCAACAAACTCTAGATGGTCTGCTAAAGTGAGTGATGATAAACCCATCTGGATCTGCAGATCTCCTCTGCTGCAGTGACAGACTCTGCTGTGTACTACTGTGCTGTGAGGCCCACAGTGACAGGAAACACCAAAACTCTGTACAAAAACCTGACAGCTCCTCTGAAGATTTACTCACTTTTACTGAACAGCAGCGCCACCAGTGGACACTGACAACACAATCTAATGACAAGTTACAATATTACTCCTGTATTAATAAAACACCAGCTATCTATTTACAGCGAGGCACTCCACAAGGAAGTCTTCTTCTCCACAGTTCATTTCACTATCCCTGATGATGAGACAAATACAAATTCCAGACTGATGATGATTTCATAATTCTACCAGGTGAAAAGTGGTTAAAGAGACTTTGTTGTAACAGAAAGTTCACATGTTAAAGCTCCTCATTATGAGCTGCTCTGGATAAGAGCATCAGCTAAACAGCTGAGATGTAAATGAGATGTAAATGTTGAGAGTTCCTCAACAGATGATGAAGAGGAAGGGCCAATGTGAAGGCCCAGATCCATCAGAGTATCAATGTTCTTCCTCTCTCTCCTCCCCTCTCACTGCAGACATGAACCACTGGCTGAGAAACATCCTGATTCTGACTCTCTGGCTAGGTAACTCTTTAAACCTACTGATTGTTCTCCTTTAATCAATCATCTTTATTGATCCATCTCTTCCTCTGCATGTTCTCTTCTTCCCCAGAGTGTAAGAGAAGACAGAGTGACCCAGCCAGCAGGAGATGTCATTGCTGCTGAAGGAGACACAGTTACACTTGGCTGTACTTTTGAGACTAGGACCAATACCCCTACTTGTTCTGGTACAAACAAGAAGTAAATGAGTCTCCTAAGTACATGCTGAAAAGTTACTCAAAAACACAGATTTTGATGCAGAGTTCACGAAGATTTAATGCTACAATCAAGGATAAGTCAGTTCCTCTGAAGATCCAGAAGCTTCAGCTGACTGACTCTGCTGTGTACTACTGTGCTGTGCAGCCCACAGTGACAGGAAACACCAAAACTCTGTACAAAACCTTTGGAGCAAAGCAACAGAATACTCCACAACGTCCACTAGAGGGAGTCACACACTGTTAAACTTCAGTGGTTTATGATATAGTCAGGATTTGTTTTAGTGCTGATAGAAGCAACATTAAATGAAGCACCACAGATAAAACACAATAAACAAATAACAGAACTTGAATGTTCATAGTATTTCAAAGTTCTCCAATACTACTCCAGCAGATTGTTTTCACAGACAATTGAATGCTTGGTGACTGTAAACATTGCAAGCTTTAAGCTGTGCTGCTGGTTTGAAGCAATATGTGACTGTAATACTAAACCCCCATTTGCACCTCTCACCATAATGTCCGTTTAATTCCCACCTACAAATCCCTGCTCGAAAGCAGGAGAGCAAGTAAACTGTACTTGTTTTGGAACAATGATGGCATTGAGACCTTAAAGGGAAATGAAGCAGTCAATCATTTACATCATTTACCAATGGATTTCCACTACGATCAACAATTATACAAGAAACATGACAAATGTAAACGTATAAAAGACAAAAGAAAAGAAGAACTGTCATATCTTTCACGGAAAGGGTGCCACCATTGTGCAGTACGATAACCTGCAATGTCACGGTTGGTTGGCTTTAAGCTTGGGCGAGAGATAGTGAAATACAAGCCAGTGAAAGAGATAGTGAAAGACGAGACAGTGAAAGAGAAATAGTGAAGGAGATAGTGAAAGATAGAGATAGTAAAAGAGATACTCAGATAGTGAACATAGACCTAGTGAAAGACAGAGCCAGTGAAAGAATAGTGAAGAGAGTGAAGAGAGATAGTGAAAGACGAGCCAGTGAAAAAGACAGTGAACACAGAGATAGTGAAAGAGATAGTGAAAGACAAACAGTGAAAGATAATGAACGAGA
>NW_024042774.1:0-5240 GCF_014851395.1 Micropterus salmoides | reverse complement strand
CGGCTGTTGTCGGCTAAAAAACTCACTTACGCTACTTGTTCAGCACCAAGAGGCAGACAGACACAGTTAGCTGGTCAACATAATGGAGCATTTACCTGCGAAAACTCCAGATATTTTCTGCAAGAGTTGGTGGAGACCAAAAACAGCTATAAAAGAGTGAATATTGGGCTTACATTCATGAGTGGCCAGAAACATTACAACGCTAATGTTGCTTCATGTCTGCGAGATGTGTAAATAAGTAAATGTGCTTTATCAACTTATTATATGGCTGTTCAACACACATGATAATATTTTGGTTAATGCAATAGTATTACTTCGTGTGAGGTCATTTGTGATTTCAATGTATTAACGGAAATAGTGGGAGCAGCAGGAGTGATGGGGAAAGACAAGGGTGGGTGGTGGGAGTTCTGCTTTACCTCATGATCCGCTGATGTCCTCAGTGCCTGTGCTGCTCATGGGACCATTGTTGGTTTCAACACAATGAAAGGATCATACTGAAAGTGAAACAATGGCACTCTGTTATAATTGTCCTCTGTGAAACCATGAAGGCATCAAGCATGTCTAAACTGTGTTCAATCAATGTGATAATCCTTGCATATTTACACACAAACGTTGCATTTATTCTACCATTACTTGAAAAATGTGTTGTTCTACTATGCTGTTTCATTGTCATTCATGTTTTTGTTTTTAAAAGACAGTGACACAAGGGGTAATATGTTGGGGAGATTTCTTTGGAGAGACAAAAGTGAACGGCATTTAATTAAAGATGCTGGCTATGAAGTTGCTAATTAGCATTTTTTTGCATCTCCATTTCATATTCAACAATATACTATAATACACTGCTCAAAAAAATAAAGGGAACACTTAAACAACACAATGTAACTCCAAGTCAATCACACTCCTGTGAAATCAAACTGTCCACTTAGGAAGCAACACTGATTGACAATCAATTTCACATGCTGTTGTGCAAATGGAATAGACAACAGTTGGAAATTATAGGCAATTAGCAAGACACCCCCAATAAAGGAGTGGTTCTGCAGGTGGTGACCACAGACCACTTCTCAGTTCCTATGCTTCCTGGCTGATGTTTTGGTCACGTCTGAACGCTGGCGGTGCTTTCACTCTAGTGGTAGCATGAGACGGAGTCTACAACCCACACAAGTGGCTCAGATAGTGCAGCTCATCCAGGATTGCACATCAATGCGAGCTGTGGCAAGAAGGTTTGCTGTTTCTGTCAGCGTAGTGTCCAGAGCATGGAGGCGCTACCAGGAGACACGCCAGTACATCAGGAGACGTGGAGGAGGCCGTAGGAGGGCAACAACCCAGCAGCATGACCGCTACCTCCGCCTTTGTGCAAGGAGGAGCAGGAGGAGCACTGCCAGAGCCCTGCAAAATGACCTCCACCAGGCCACGAATGTGCATGTGTCTGCTCAAACGGTCAGAAAAAGACTCCATGAGGGTTGTATGAGGGCCCGACATCCACAGGTGGGGGTTGTGCTTACAGCCCAACACCGTGCAGGGCGTTTGGCATTTGCCAGAGAATACCAAGATTGGCAAATTCGCCACTGGCGCCCTGTGCTCTTCAATGAAAGCAGGTTCACACTGAGCACATGTGACAGACGTGACAGAGTCTGGAGACGCCGTGGAGAACGTTCTGCTGCCTGCAACATCCTCCAGCATGGTGGGTCAGTAATGGTGTGGGGTGGCATTTCTTTGGGGGGCCACACAGCCCTCCATGTGCTCGCCAGAGGTAGCCTGACTGCCATTAGGTACCGAGATGAGATCCTCAGACCCCTTGTGAGACCATGTGAGACAATGCTAGACCTCATGTGGCTGGAGTGTGTCAGCATTTCCTGCAAGAGGAAGGCATTGATGCTATGGACTGGCCCGCCTGTTCCCCAGACCTGAACCCAATTGAGCACATCTGGGACATCATGTCTCTCCCCATCCACCAACGCCACGTTGCACCACAGACTGTCCAGGAGTTGGCGGATGCTTTAGTCTAGGTCTGGGAGAAGATCCCTCAGGAGACCATCCGCCACCTCATCAGGAGCATGCCCAGGCGTTGTAGGCAGGTCATACAGGCACGTGGAGGCCACAAACACTACTGAGCCTCATTTTGACTTGTTTTAAGGACATTACATCAAAGTTGGATCGGCCTGTAGTGTGGTTTTCCACTTTGATTTTGAGTGTGACTCCAAATCCAGACCTCCATGGGTTGATAAATTTGATTTCCACTGATAATTTTTGTGTGATTTTGTTGTCAGCACATTCAACTATGTAAAGAAAGGAGTATTTAATGAGATTATTTCATTTATTCAGATCTAGAATGTTATTTTAGTGTTCCCTTTATTTTTTTGAGCAGTGTATTTTGCAACCACTGATTTTGATGTGTACTACTTTAACAACCATGTAGGGCTTATCTCACAGGTTTTATTTTGAAATTTCCCCGTGACCAGACATTTTTTTCTCAGTGTTCTGCCTACATAAGCCTGCTCTGTGCAAATATACATCATGTTCAGGAGCCTCTGAGGGCCTGAATAAATGCCCTTAAAGATGTAAAGTTTGATGATCCATTGTGTTCATGTTTGCGGTTGTATGTTTGCGTTGTTGCTTGTTCAGGAATGTCCGTTGACCTCTACAGCGAAAATAAACAGCTATAACTTCACTTAGTGAAATAATCAGTCACCACTTGTCAGAGCCTCACACACACACACACACACACACACACACACACACACACACACTCACTCACACACACACACACACGCACACACACACACACACACTCACACACACACACACACACACAGACACACACACTTATGAGCTGCCATTTTAAATAATAATCTAAAAGATCAAATAAAAAATAGATGCATATCTATAAGTAGATGAATACATATGTTTATATGTTTTATCTATATATTGATTAAAAAATAGCAAATATAACTGTGTGAAAAATTTTGTTTTGCTTTGAAGTGATGCACGATCTATCCTGAAACAAAGCAACATTGCTTTTAGCCATGCTAGCGACATAACATTTACATCTTCCTCGGCTGTACTTTGCCTTTTGTGCCAAGTAGCAAATGTTAGCATGGTCACTCGCTGTGGTTATATAACATAATAAACATTATACCTGCTAAACATCAACAGACTAGCATTATCAGTGTGGGCAGGTTAGCATGCACACATAAGCATTTAGTCCAACAAACCACTTTTATTTTTTATTTAACCTTTATTTAACCAGGAAAGTCCCACTGAGATTAAGGATCACATTTTCAAAGGAGACCTGGCCAAGACAGTCAGCAGCATAAATCAAAACACATAGTTACAGACAGAAAACACAAAAGGAGACAAAATAAAATGCCACACTGTAGGTAAAAGAATAAATAAGACAGCATAGGGGACTTACATTTCAAAAGGAGAAAATTTAATTTTTAGTAGTTGCATAATCAGGTGAATTAAAGACATTGACATCCCATGGAATCTGCCTCTAATTCTTTCATTTTGGATTTAAAAGCATTTAACAAGATAAATTAATTGAGTTTCAAGTTCTGCAACATATTACATGCTGAGGATGTAGAATACACAAAGGCCAGTTTTCCGAGTACTGTCTGCATGATAAAGCTACATAGGTATCGTGGGAGCATACCAAGAATGGCCTTATATATAAAGGCGTGCACCTTTATATATAATGTATGAGCCTATACGGGAGGCAAGAGCAGGCCATCCTACCTGAGAGTATAACTCACAGCAACAAGTCAGTGGTTTACAATTTGTAATGAACCTCACTATGCGTTGACATGTGGTTAATGCATTTCATTTTCAAATGTCTGTATGTAGGGTTTTCTTGCCCAAAGTGTTTGACATGTGGCTTGATGGATAAATGGACACACTGCATCATTAAATTTACCTATATGTTTTTGTGAGCTATGTGATGGGCAATACACTGCCTGCAAAGAAACATGTAGCTGAACGTAAATTGATTCAAATTAGTTTATTTAAAGTGAGGATGTGCAACTACTGTATGTTTGTGAAAACATAAAGCAGATGTGTCACTGAATGGTGAGTGGTTTGTCTCAGTGGAAAACTTCCATCATGACGATTAAACCCTTTTCAGCGGTGGTAGTGCATCACGGTCTTGTGGTAATCTGAGATTACAAGTGGTTGTTGAGGTAGCTTTGATGACAGGGGTCTTAGATCCTTGTTGATCATTACCACATTGCCACAGCAGTACAAACTGGTGTGGTAACCAGGGAGCTAGACTGTGCTTTTTCCTATTTTCTTTTCTTACTTTGGGCATACGTGTGATAAAAACAGCTGTATAAAATCTGCAGAGGAAGTTCTTTAAAAGTATACTTCTGGTATAAACCCATTGCCCATACAGTTATTGCAATGAAGACTATCTTCATGGCTAACTTCCCTGTGTGTGCAAATAGGCTGCTGAATTGCAGTAAATACACCGGAGTATAGCTACTGCAATAGGGTAATGAAAAGTTTGCTGTCATACATTCATTGGAACTAACACTGCGTCCATGTGTGTTAAAGTGTTTTGAGTATTTTTGCTTAGCAGTGTGGACAGAGCATTATCAGGACGTTATGTACAGGTATGTTTTGCAATTAGGAAGCACAGATGTGCATGCGTGCATGTGCAAATCTTTGCTCCTGTATAATTACACTTCGTTTACATGACACATGCAAATATTCTGACAGTACTCTTTCGGATCACTCACACACACAGTCACACTTCACCACCTCCAGGCAGTGGCTATGTGTACCTTTGACCTGCATCTTATCGTGTATGATTTACTCGTGTCATGCACACACTCTGCCTATTGACTTACTGACAAAATGAAATTAAACGTGCGTTTTCCACCTGCTGTTACTGTTCCACATGAATGAAAAAATTACCACTTGTTGTTTTTCTATACACATATTAACTTGTGTTTTAGGCTAGTGAGACATACACATAACAACAAAGTCGAGTTTAGGGTCAGCTGTGTGTATACACAGAGAAAGTGAGACAGTGACCTTGTCCCACACTCTTTGTTTGCTTTGGATACAGACAGTCCAAAGTGACTGTAAGTCAAGATCATTTTGTGGCAAACTGCCTTCTCGAGTCAATGAATCATAATTACGCCAAACCACAAACACTGTTAGGACACATTGTGTAATCACAGGGGTTGTTACATGACTCATATGATTAAACTATTTAACAGGTTTCTTGCTGTTTCTGATGC